>NW_027183895.1:0-41313 GCF_041296385.1 Aphelocoma coerulescens
CAAAATTCCCAAATAAAAGCCCCAAACCCCCTAAATCTCCTCAGGACCCCTGCAAAGCCACCCCTTAGCCCCGCCCATTTCCCCTTTAGCCCCGCCCCCTCCCGGCCCTGCCGACCCAAATTCCCCCCCAAAAACCCCCCAAAACCCCCCAAAATTCCAAAAAAAAACCCCCCAGAGACCCCCAAAACTCCCCTTAAAGACCCAAAATTCCAAATAAAAGCCCCAAACCCCCTAAATCTCCTCAGGACCCCTGCAAAGCCACCCCTTAGCCCCGCCCACTCCCCTCTAGCCCCGCCCATTTCCCCTTTAGCCCCGCCCCCTCCCGGCCCTGCCGACCCCAAATTCCCCCCCAAAAACCCCCCAAAACCCCCAAAATTCCAAAAAAAACCCCCCCAGAGACCCCCAAAAATCCCCTTAAAGACCCAAAATTCCCAAATAAAAGCCCCAAACCCCCTAAATCTCCTCAGGACCCCTGCAAAGCCACCCCTTAGCCCCGCCCACTCCCCCTCTAGCCCCGCCCATTTCCCCTTTAGCCCGCCCCCCTCCCGGCCCTGCCGACCCAAATTCCCCCCCAAAAACCCCCCAAAACCCCCAAAATTCCAAAAAAAAACCCCCAGAGACCCCCAAAAATCCCCTTAAAGACCCAAAATTCCCAAATAAAAGCCCCAAACCCCCTAAATCTCCTCAGGACCCCTGCAAAGCCACCCCTTAGCCCCGCCCATTTCCCCTTTAGCCCCGCCCCCTCCCGGCCCTGCCGACCCAAATTCCCCCCAAAAACCCCCCAAAACCCCCAAAATTCCAAAAAAAAACCCCCCAGAGACCCCCAAAACTCCCCTTAAAGACCCAAAATTCCCAAATAAAAGCCCCAAACCCCCTAAATCTCCTCAGGACCCCTGCAAAGCCACCCCTTAGCCCCGCCCACTCCCCCTCTAGCCCCGCCCATTTCCCTTTAGCCCCGCCCCCTCCCGGCCCTGCCCGACCCAAATTCCCCCCCAAAAACCCCCCAAAACCCCCAAAATTCCAAAAAAAACCCCCCCAGAGACCCCCAAAAATCCCCTTAAAGACCCAAAATTCCCAAATAAAAGCCCCAAACCCCCTAAATCTCCTCAGGACCCCTGCAAAGCCACCCCTTAGCCCGCCCCATTTCCCCTTTAGCCCCGCCCCCTCCCGGCCCTGCCGACCCAAATTCCCCCCCAAAAACCCCCCAAAACCCCCAAAATTCCAAAAAAAAACCCCCCAGAGACCCCCAAAAATCCCCTTAAAGACCCAAAATTCCCAAATAAAAGCCCCAAACCCCCTAAATCTCCTCAGGACCCCTGCAAAGCCACCCCTTAGCCCCGCCCATTTCCCCTTTAGCCCCGCCCCCTCCCGGCCCTGCCGACCCAAATTCCCCCCCAAAAACCCCCCAAAACCCCCAAAATTCCAAAAAAAACCCCCCAGAGACCCCCAAAAATCCCCTTAAAGACCCAAAATTCCCAAATAAAAGCCCCAAACCCCCTAAATCTCCTCAGGACCCCTGCAAAGCCACCCCTTAGCCCCGCCCACTCCCCCTCTAGCCCCGCCCATTTCCCCTTTAGCCCCGCCCCCTCCCGGCCCTGCCGACCCAAATTCCCCCACCAAAAACCCCCCAAAACCCCCAAATTCCAGAAAAAAAACCCCCCAGAGACCCCCAAAAATCCCCCTTAAAGGACCCAAATTCCCAATAAAAGCCCCAAACCCCCTAAATCTCCTCAGGACCCCTGCAAAGCCACCCCTTAGCCCCGCCCATTTCCCCTTTAGCCCCGCCCCCTCCCGGCCCTGCCGACCCAAATTCCCCCCAAAAACCCCCCAAAACCCCCAAAATTCCAGAAAAAAACCCCCCAGAGACCCCCAAAAATCCCCTTAAAGACCCAACATTCCCAAATAAAAGCCCCAAACCCCCTAAATCTCCTCAGGACCCCCTGCAAAGCCACCCCTTAGCCCCGCCCATTTCCCCTTTAGCCCCGCCCCCTCCCGGCCCTGCCGACCCAAATTCCCCCCCCAAAAACCCCCCAAAACCCCCAAAATTCCAAAAAAAAAACCCCCCCAGAGACCCCCAAAAATCCCCTTAAAGACCCAAAATTCCCAAATAAAAGCCCCAAACCCCCTAAATCTCCTCAGGACCCCTGCAAAGCCACCCCTTAGCCCCGCCCACTCCCCCTCTAGCCCCGCCCATTTCCCTTTAGCCCCGCCCCTCCCGGCCCTGCCGACCCAAATTCCCCCCCAAAAACCCCCCAAAACCCCCAAAATTCCAAAAAAAACCCACCCAGAGACCCCCCAAAAATCCCCTTAAAGACCCAAAATTCCCAAATAAAAGCCCCAAACCCCCTAAATCTCCTCAGGACCCCTGCAAAAGCCACCCCTTAGCCCCGCCCATTTCCCCTTTAGCCCCGCCCCCTCCCGGCCCTGCCGACCCAAATTCCCCCCCAAAAACCCCCCAAAACCCCCAAAATTCCAAAAAAAAACCCCCCAGAGACCCCCAAAAATCCCCTTAAAGACCCAAAATTCCCAAATAAAAGCCCCAAACCCCCTAAATCTCCTCAGGACCCCCTGCAAAGCCACCCCTTAGCCCCGCCCATTTCCCCTTTAGCCCCGCCCCCTCCCGGCCCTGCCGACCCAAATTCCCCCCCAAAAACCCCCCAAAACCCCCAAAATTCCAAAAAAACCCCCCCAGAGACCCCCAAAAATCCCCTTAAAGACCCAAAATTCCCAAATAAAAGCCCCAAACCCCCTAAATCTCCTCAGGACCCCTGCAAAGCCACCCCTTAGCCCCGCCCACTCCCCCTCTAGCCCCGCCCATTTCCCCTTTAGCCCCGCCCCCTCCCGGCCCTGCCGACCCAAATTCCCCCCCCAAAAACCCCCCAAAACCCCCAAAATTCCAAAAAAAACCCACCCAGAGACCCCCAAAAATCCCCTTAAAGACCCAAAATTCCCAAATAAAAGCCCCAAACCCCCTAAATCTCCTCAGGACCCCTGCAAAGCCACCCCTTAGCCCCGCCCATTTCCCCTTTAGCCCCGCCCCCTCCCGGCCCTGCCGACCCAAATTCCCCCCCAAAAACCCCCCAAAACCCCCAAAATTCCAAAAAAAAACCCCCCAGAGACCCCCAAAAATCCCCTTAAAGACCCAAAATTCCCAAATAAAAGGCCCCAAACCCCCTAAATCTCCTCAGGACCCCTGCAAAGCCACCCCTTAGCCCCGCCCATTTCCCCTTTAGCCCCGCCCCCTCCCGGCCCTGCCGACCCAAATTCCCCCCCAAAAACCCCCAAAACCCCCAAAATTCCAAAAAAAACCCCCCCAGAGACCCCCAAAAATCCCCTTAAAGACCCAAAATTCCCAAATAAAAGCCCCAAACCCCCTAAATCTCCTCAGGACCCCTGCACAGCCACCCCTTAGCCCCGCCCATTTCCCCTTTAGCCCCGCCCCCTCCCGGCCCTGCCGACCCAAATTCCCCCCCCAAAAACCCCCCAAAACCCCCAAAATTCCAGAAAAAAACCCCCCAGAGACCCCCAAAAATCCCCTTAAACACCCAACATTCCCAAATAAAAGCCCCAAACCCCCTAAATCTCCTCAGGACCCCTGCAAAGCCACACCTTAGCCCCGCCCATTTCCCCTTTAGCCCCGCCCCCCTCCCGGCCCTGCCGACCCAAATTCCCCCCCAAAAACCCCCCAAAACCCCCAAAATTCCAAAAAAAAACCCCCCCAGAGACCCCCAAAAATCCCCTTAAAGACCCAAAATTCCCAAATAAAAGCCCCAAACCCCCTAAATCTCCTCAGGACCCCTGAAAAGCCACCCCTTAGCCCCGCCCACTCCCCCTCTAGCCCCGCCCATTTCCCCTTTAGCCCCGCCCCCTCCCGGCCCTGCCGACCCAAATTCCCCCCAAAAAACCCCCCAAAACCCCCAAAATTCCAAAAAAAAACCCCCCAGAGACCCCAAAATCCCCTTAAAGGCCCAAAATTCCCAAATAAAAGCCCAAACCCCCTAAATCTCCTCAGGACCCCTGCAAAGCCACCCCTTAGCCCCGCCCATTTCCCCTTTAGCCCCGCCCCCTCCCGGCCCTGCCGACCCAAATTCCCCCCCAAAAAACCCCCCAAAACCCCCAAAATTCCAAAAAAAACCCCCCCAGAGACCCCCAAAAATCCCCTTAAAGACCCAAAATTCCCAAATAAAAGCCCCAAACCCCCTAAATCTCCTCAGGACCCCTGCAAAGCCACCCCTTAGCCCCGCCCATTTCCCCTTTAGCCCCGCCCCCTCCCGGCCCTGCCGACCCAAATTCCCCCCCAAAAACCCCCCAAAACCCCCAAAATTCCAAAAAAAACCCCCCAGAGACCCCCAAAAATCCCCTTAAAGACCCAAAACCAAATAAAAGCCCCAAACCCCCTAAATCTCCTCAGGACCCCTGCAAAGCCACCCCTTAGCCCCGCCCATTTCCCCTTTAGCCCCGCCCCCTCCCGGCCCTGCCGACCCAAATTCCCCCCCAAAAACCCCCCAAAACCCCCAAAATTCCAAAAAAAACCCCCCCAGAGACCCCCAAAAATCCCCTTAAAGACCCAAAATTCCCAAATAAAAGCCCCAAACCCCCTAAATCTCCTCAGGACCCCTGCAAAGCCACCCCTTAGCCCCGCCCATTTCCCCTTTAGCCCCGCCCCCTCCCGGCCCTGCCGACCCAAATTCCCCCCCAAAAACCCCCCAAAACCCCCAAAATTCCAAAAAAAAACCCCCCAGAGACCCCCAAAAATCCCCTTAAAGACCCAAAATTCCCAAATAAAAGCCCCAAACCCCCTAAATCTCCTCAGGACCCCTGCAAAGCCACCCCTTAGCCCCGCCCATTTCCCCTTTAGCCCCGCCCCCTCCCGGCCCTGCCGACCCAAATTCCCCCCCAAAAACCCCCCAAAACCCCCAAAATTCCAAAAAAAACCCCCCCAGAGACCCCCAAAAATCCCCTTAAAGACCCAAAATTCCCAAATAAAAGCCCCAAACCCCCTAAATCTCCTCAGGACCCCTGCAAAGCCACCCCTTAGCCCCGCCCACTCCCCCTCTAGCCCCGCCCATTTCCCCTTTAGCCCCGCCCCCTCCCGGCCCTGCCGACCCAAATTCCCCCCCAAAAACCCCCCAAAACCCCCAAAATTCCAGAAAAAAACCCCCCAGAGACCCCCAAAAATCCCCTTAAAGACCCAAAATTCCCAAATAAAAGCCCCAAACCCCCTAAATCTCCTCAGGACCCCTGCAAAGCCACCCCTTAGCCCCGCCCATTTCCCCTTTAGCCCCGCCCCCTCCCGGCCCTGCCGACCCAAATTCCCCCCCAAAAACCCCCCAAAACCCCCAAAATTCCAAAAAAAACCCCCCCAGAGACCCCCAAAAATCCCCTTAAAGACCCAAAATTCCCAAATAAAAGCCCCAAACCCCCTAAATCTCCTCAGGACCCCTGCAAAGCCACCCCTTAGCCCCGCCCACTCCCCCTCTAGCCCCACCCATTTCCCCTTTAGCCCCGCCCCCTCCCGGCCCTGCCGACCCAAATTCCCCCCCAAAAAACCCCCCAAAACCCCCAAAATTCCAGAAAAAAAACCCCCAGAGACCCCCAAAAATCCCCTTAAAGACCCAAAATTCCCAAATAAAAGCCCCAAACCCCCTAAATCTCCTCAGGACCCCTGCAAAGCCACCCCTTAGCCCCGCCCATTTCCCCTTTAGCCCCGCCCCCTCCCGGCCCTGCCGACCCAAATTCCCCCCCAAAAACCCCCCAAAACCCCCAAAATTCCAGAAAAAAACCCCCCAGAGACCCCCAAAAATCCCCTTAAAGACCCAACATTCCCAAATAAAAGCCCCAAACCCCCTAAATCTCCTCAGGACCCCTGCAAAGCCACCCCTTAGCCCCGCCCATTTCCCCTTTAGCCCCGCCCCCTCCCGGCCCTGCCGACCCAAATTCCCCCCCAAAAACCCCCCAAAACCCCCAAAATTCCAAAAAAAACCCCCCCAGAGACCCCCAAAAATCCCCTTAAAGACCCAAAATTCCCAAATAAAAGCCCCAAACCCCCTAAATCTCCTCAGGACCCCTGCAAAGCCACCCCTTAGCCCCGCCCACTCCCCCTCTAGCCCCGCCCATTTCCCCTTTAGCCCCGCCCCCTCCCGGCCCTGCCGACCCAAATTCCCCCCCAAAAACCCCCCAAAACCCCCAAAATTCCAAAAAAAACCCACCCAGAGACCCCCAAAAATCCCCTTAAAGACCCAAAATTCCCAAATAAAAGCCCCAAACCCCCTAAATCTCCTCAGGACCCCTGCAAAGCCACCCCTTAGCCCCGCCCATTTCCCCTTTAGCCCCGCCCCCTCCCGGCCCTGCCGACCCAAATTCCCCCCCAAAAACCCCCCAAAACCCCCAAAATTCCAAAAAAAAACCCCCCAGAGACCCCCAAAAATCCCCTTAAAGACCCAAAATTCCCAAATAAAAGCCCCAAACCCCCTAAATCTCCTCAGGACCCCTGCAAAGCCACCCCTTAGCCCCGCCCATTTCCCCTTTAGCCCCGCCCCCTCCCGGCCCTGCCGACCCAAATTCCCCCCCAAAAACCCCCCAAAACCCCCAAAATTCCAAAAAAAACCCCCCCAGAGACCCCCAAAAATCCCCTTAAAGACCCAAAATTCCCAAATAAAAGCCCCAAACCCCCTAAATCTCCTCAGGACCCCTGCACAGCCACCCCTTAGCCCCGCCCATTTCCCCTTTAGCCCCGCCCCCTCCCGGCCCTGCCGACCCAAATTCCCCCCCAAAAACCCCCCAAAACCCCCAAAATTCCAGAAAAAAACCCCCCAGAGACCCCCAAAAATCCCCTTAAACACCCAACATTCCCAAATAAAAGCCCCAAACCCCCTAAATCTCCTCAGGACCCCTGCAAAGCCACCCCTTAGCCCCGCCCATTTCCCCTTTAGCCCCGCCCCCTCCCGGCCCTGCCGACCCAAATTCCCCCCCAAAAACCCCCCAAAACCCCCAAAATTCCAAAAAAAACCCCCCCAGAGACCCCCAAAAATCCCCTTAAAGACCCAAAATTCCCAAATAAAAGCCCCAAACCCCCTAAATCTCCTCAGGACCCCTGCAAAGCCACCCCTTAGCCCCGCCCACTCCCCCTCTAGCCCCGCCCATTTCCCCTTTAGCCCCGCCCCCTCCCGGCCCTGCCGACCCAAATTCCCCCCCAAAAACCCCCCAAAACCCCCAAAATTCCAAAAAAAACCCACCCAGAGACCCCCAAAAATCCCCTTAAAGACCCAAAATTCCCAAATAAAAGCCCCAAACCCCCTAAATCTCCTCAGGACCCCTGCAAAGCCACCCCTTAGCCCCGCCCATTTCCCCTTTAGCCCCGCCCCCTCCCGGCCCTGCCGACCCAAATTCCCCCCCAAAAACCCCCCAAAACCCCCAAAATTCCAAAAAAAAACCCCCCAGAGACCCCCAAAAATCCCCTTAAAGACCCAAAATTCCCAAATAAAAGCCCCAAACCCCCTAAATCTCCTCAGGACCCCTGCAAAGCCACCCCTTAGCCCCGCCCATTTCCCCTTTAGCCCCGCCCCCTCCCGGCCCTGCCGACCCAAATTCCCCCCCAAAAACCCCCCAAAACCCCCAAAATTCCAAAAAAAACCCCCCCAGAGACCCCCAAAAATCCCCTTAAAGACCCAAAATTCCCAAATAAAAGCCCCAAACCCCCTAAATCTCCTCAGGACCCCTGCACAGCCACCCCTTAGCCCCGCCCATTTCCCCTTTAGCCCCGCCCCCTCCCGGCCCTGCCGACCCAAATTCCCCCCCAAAAACCCCCCAAAACCCCCAAAATTCCAGAAAAAAACCCCCCAGAGACCCCCAAAAATCCCCTTAAACACCCAACATTCCCAAATAAAAGCCCCAAACCCCCTAAATCTCCTCAGGACCCCTGCAAAGCCACACCTTAGCCCCGCCCATTTCCCCTTTAGCCCCGCCCCCTCCCGGCCCTGCCGACCCAAATTCCCCCCCAAAAACCCCCCAAAACCCCCAAAATTCCAAAAAAAACCCCCCCAGAGACCCCCAAAAATCCCCTTAAAGACCCAAAATTCCCAAATAAAAGCCCCAAACCCCCTAAATCTCCTCAGGACCCCTGAAAAGCCACCCCTTAGCCCCGCCCACTCCCCCTCTAGCCCCGCCCATTTCCCCTTTAGCCCCGCCCCCTCCCGGCCCTGCCGACCCAAATTCCCCCCAAAAAACCCCCCAAAACCCCCAAAATTCCAAAAAAAAACCCCCCAGAGACCCCCAAAAATCCCCTTAAAGGCCCAAAATTCCCAAATAAAAGCCCCAAACCCCCTAAATCTCCTCAGGACCCCTGCAAAGCCACCCCTTAGCCCCGCCCATTTCCCCTTTAGCCCCGCCCCCTCCCGGCCCTGCCGACCCAAATTCCCCCCCAAAAACCCCCCAAAACCCCCAAAATTCCAAAAAAAACCCCCCCAGAGACCCCCAAAAATCCCCTTAAAGACCCAAAATTCCCAAATAAAAGCCCCAAACCCCCTAAATCTCCTCAGGACCCCTGCAAAGCCACCCCTTAGCCCCGCCCATTTCCCCTTTAGCCCCGCCCCCTCCCGGCCCTGCCGACCCAAATTGCCCCCCAAAAACCCCCCAAAACCCCCAAAATTCCAAAAAAAAAACCCCCCAGAGACCCCCAAAAATCCCCTTAAAGACCCAAAATTCCCAAATAAAAGCCCCAAACCCCCTAAATCTCCTCAGGACCCCTGCAAAGCCACCCCTTAGCCCCGCCCATTTCCCCTTTAGCCCCGCCCCCTCCCGGCCCTGCCGACCCAAATTCCCCCCCAAAAACCCCCCAAAACCCCCAAAATTCCAAAAAAAACCCCCCCAGAGACCCCCAAAAATCCCCTTAAAGACCCAAAATTCCCAAATAAAAGCCCCAAACCCCCTAAATCTCCTCAGGACCCCTGCAAAGCCACCCCTTAGCCCCGCCCATTTCCCCTTTAGCCCCGCCCCCTCCCGGCCCTGCCGACCCAAATTCCCCCCCAAAAACCCCCCAAAACCCCCAAAATTCCAAAAAAAAACCCCCCAGAGACCCCCAAAAATCCCCTTAAAGACCCAAAATTCCCAAATAAAAGCCCCAAACCCCCTAAATCTCCTCAGGACCCCTGCAAAGCCACCCCTTAGCCCCGCCCATTTCCCCTTTAGCCCCGCCCCCTCCCGGCCCTGCCGACCCAAATTCCCCCCCAAAAACCCCCCAAAACCCCCAAAATTCCAAAAAAAAACCCCCCCAGAGACCCCCAAAAATCCCCTTAAAGACCCAAAATTCCCAAATAAAAGCCCCAAACCCCCTAAATCTCCTCAGGACCCCTGCAAAGCCACCCCTTAGCCCCGCCCACTCCCCCTCTAGCCCCGCCCATTTCCCCTTTAGCCCCGCCCCCTCCCGGCCCTGCCGACCCAAATTCCCCCCCAAAAACCCCCCAAAACCCCCAAAATTCCAAAAAAAAACCCCCCCAGAGACCCCCAAAAATCCCCTTAAAGACCCAAAATTCCCAAATAAAAGCCCCAAACCCCCTAAATCTCCTCAGGACCCCTGCAAAGCCACCCCTTAGCCCCGCCCATTTCCCCTTTAGCCCCGCCCCCTCCCGGCCCTGCCGACCCAAATTCCCCCCCAAAAACCCCCCAAAACCCCCAAAATTCCAAAAAAAAACCCCCCAGAGACCCCCAAAACTCCCCTTAAAGACCCAAAATTCCCAAATAAAAGCCCCAAACCCCCTAAATCTCCTCAGGACCCCTGCAAAGCCACCCCTTAGCCCCGCCCACTCCCCCTCTAGCCCCGCCCATTTCCCCTTTAGCCCCGCCCCCTCCCGGCCCTGCCGACCCAAATTCCCCCCCAAAAACCCCCCAAAACCCCCAAAATTCCAAAAAAAACCCCCCCAGAGACCCCCAAAAATCCCCTTAAAGACCCAAAATTCCCAAATAAAAGCCCCAAACCCCCTAAATCTCCTCAGGACCCCTGCAAAGCCACCCCTTAGCCCCGCCCATTTCCCCCTTTAGCCCCGCCCCCTCCCGGCCCTGCCGACCCAAATTCCCCCCCCAAAAACCCCCCAAAACCCCCAAAATTCCAAAAAAAAACCCCCCAGAGACCCCCAAAAATCCCCTTAAAGACCCAAAATTCCCAAATAAAAGCCCCAAACCCCCTAAATCTCCTCAGGACCCCTGCAAAGCCACCCCTTAGCCCCGCCCATTTCCCCTTTAGCCCCGCCCCCTCCCGGCCCTGCCGACCCAAATTCCCCCCCAAAAACCCCCCAAAACCCCCAAAATTCCAAAAAAAACCCCCCCAGAGACCCCCAAAAATCCCCTTAAAGACCCAAAATTCCCAAATAAAAGCCCCAAACCCCCTAAATCTCCTCAGGACCCCTGCAAAGCCACCCCTTAGCCCCGCCCACTCCCCCTCTAGCCCCACCCATTTCCCCTTTAGCCCCGCCCCCTCCCGGCCCTGCCGACCCAAATTCCCCCCCAAAAACCCCCCAAAACCCCCAAAATTCCAGAAAAAAAACCCCCAGAGACCCCCAAAAATCCCCTTAAAGACCCAAAATTCCCAAATAAAAGCCCCAAACCCCCTAAATCTCCTCAGGACCCCTGCAAAGCCACCCCTTAGCCCCGCCCATTTCCCCTTTAGCCCCGCCCCCTCCCGGCCCTGCCGACCCAAATTCCCCCCCAAAAACCCCCCAAAACCCCCAAAATTCCAAAAAAAAACCCCCCAGAGACCCCCAAAAATCCCCTTAAAGGCCCAAAATTCCCAAATAAAAGCCCCAAACCCCCTAAATCTCCTCAGGACCCCTGCAAAGCCACCCCTTAGCCCCGCCCATTTCCCCTTTAGCCCCGCCCCCTCCCGGCCCTGCCGACCCAAATTCCCCCCCAAAAACCCCCCAAAACCCCCAAAATTCCAAAAAAAAACCCCCCCAGAGACCCCCAAAAATCCCCTTAAAGACCCAAAATTCCCAAATAAAAGCCCCAAACCCCCTAAATCTCCTCAGGACCCCTGCAAAGCCACCCCTTAGCCCCGCCCATTTCCCCTTTAGCCCCGCCCCCTCCCGGCCCTGCCGACCCAAATTCCCCCCCAAAAACCCCCCAAAACCCCCAAAATTCCAAAAAAAAACCCCCCAGAGACCCCCAAAAATCCCCTTAAAGACCCAAAATTCCCAAATAAAAGCCCCAAACCCCCTAAATCTCCTCAGGACCCCTGCAAAGCCACCCCTTAGCCCCGCCCATTTCCCCTTTAGCCCCGCCCCCTCCCGGCCCTGCCGACCCAAATTCCCCCCCAAAAACCCCCCAAAACCCCCAAAATTCCAAAAAAAAACCCCCCCAGAGACCCCCAAAAATCCCCTTAAAGACCCAAAATTCCCAAATAAAAGCCCCAAACCCCCTAAATCTCCTCAGGACCCCTGCAAAGCCACCCCTTAGCCCCGCCCATTTCCCCTTTAGCCCCGCCCCCTCCCGGCCCTGCCGACCCAAATTCCCCCCCAAAAACCCCCCAAAACCCCCAAAATTCCAAAAAAAAACCCCCCAGAGACCCCCAAAAATCCCCTTAAAGACCCAAAATTCCCAAATAAAAGCCCCAAACCCCCTAAATCTCCTCAGGACCCCTGCAAAGCCACCCCTTAGCCCCGCCCATTTCCCCTTTAGCCCCGCCCCCTCCCGGCCCTGCCGACCCAAATTCCCCCCCAAAAACCCCCCAAAACCCCCAAAATTCCAAAAAAAACCCCCCCAGAGACCCCCAAAAATCCCCTTAAAGACCCAAAATTCCCAAATAAAAGCCCCAAACCCCCTAAATCTCCTCAGGACCCCTGCAAAGCCACCCCTTAGCCCCGCCCACTCCCCCTCTAGCCCCGCCCATTTCCCCTTTAGCCCCGCCCCCTCCCGGCCCTGCCGACCCAAATTCCCCCCCAAAAACCCCCCAAAACCCCCAAAATTCCAAAAAAAAACCCCCCAGAGACCCCCAAAAATCCCCTTAAAGACCCAAAATTCCCAAATAAAAGCCCCAAACCCCCTAAATCTCCTCAGGACCCCTGCAAAGCCACCCCTTAGCCCCGCCCATTTCCCCTTTAGCCCCGCCCCCTCCCGGCCCTGCCGACCCAAATTCCCCCCCAAAAACCCCCCAAAACCCCCAAAATTCCAAAAAAAAACCCCCCAGAGACCCCCAAAACTCCCCTTAAAGACCCAAAATTCCCAAATAAAAGCCCCAAACCCCCTAAATCTCCTCAGGACCCCTGCAAAGCCACCCCTTAGCCCCGCCCACTCCCCCTCTAGCCCCGCCCATTTCCCCTTTAGCCCCGCCCCCTCCCGGCCCTGCCGACCCAAATTCCCCCCCAAAAACCCCCCAAAACCCCCAAAATTCCAAAAAAAAACCCCCCCAGAGACCCCCAAAAATCCCCTTAAAGACCCAAAATTCCCAAATAAAAGCCCCAAACCCCCTAAATCTCCTCAGGACCCCTGCAAAGCCACCCCTTAGCCCCGCCCATTTCCCCTTTAGCCCCGCCCCCTCCCGGCCCTGCCGACCCAAATTCCCCCCCAAAAACCCCCCAAAACCCCCAAAATTCCAAAAAAAACCCCCCCAGAGACCCCCAAAAATCCCCTTAAAGACCCAAAATTCCCAAATAAAAGCCCCAAACCCCCTAAATCTCCTCAGGACCCCTGCAAAGCCACCCCTTAGCCCCGCCCACTCCCCCTCTAGCCCCGCCCATTTCCCCTTTAGCCCCGCCCCCTCCCGGCCCTGCCGACCCAAATTCCCCCCCAAAAACCCCCCAAAACCCCCAAAATTCCAGAAAAAAAACCCCCCAGAGACCCCCAAAAATCCCCTTAAAGACCCAAAATTCCCAAATAAAAGCCCCAAACCCCCTAAATCTCCTCAGGACCCCTGCAAAGCCACCCCTTAGCCCCGCCCATTTCCCCTTTAGCCCCGCCCCCTCCCGGCCCTGCCGACCCAAATTCCCCCCCAAAAACCCCCCAAAACCCCCAAAATTCCAAAAAAACCCCCCCCAGAGACCCCCAAAAATCCCCTTAAAGACCCAAAATTCCCAAATAAAAGCCCCAAACCCCCTAAATCTCCTCAGGACCCCTGCAAAGCCACCCCTTAGCCCCGCCCATTTCCCCTTTAGCCCCGCCCCCTCCCGGCCCTGCCGACCCAAATTCCCCCCCAAAAACCCCCCAAAACCCACAAAATTCCAAAAAAAAACCCCCCCAGAGACCCCCAAAAATCCCCTTAAAGACCCAAAATTCCCAAATAAAAGCCCCAAACCCCCTAAATCTCCTCAGGACCCCTGAAAAGCCACCCCTTAGCCCCGCCCACTCCCCCTCTAGCCCCGCCCATTTCCCCTTTAGCCCCGCCCCCTCCCGGCCCTGCCGACCCAAATTCCCCCCCAAAAACCCCCCAAAACCCCCAAAATTCAAAAAAAAAACCCCCCAGAGACCCCCAAAAATCCCCTTAAAGGCCCAAAATTCCCAAATAAAAGCCCCAAACCCCCTAAATCTCCTCAGGACCCCTGCAAAGCCACACCTTAGCCCCGCCCATTTCCCCTTTAGCCCCGCCCCCTCCCGGCCCTGCCGACCCAAATTCCCCCCCAAAAACCCCCCAAAACCCCCAAAATTCCAAAAAAAACCCCCCCAGAGACCCCCAAAAATCCCCTTAAAGACCCAAAATTCCCAAATAAAAGCCCCAAACCCCCTAAATCTCCTCAGGACCCCTGCAAAGCCACCCCTTAGCCCCGCCCATTTCCCCTCTAGCCCCGCCCATTTCCCCTTTAGCCCCGCCCCCTCCCGGCCCTGCCGACCCAAATTCCCCCCCAAAAACCCCCCAAAACCCCCAAAATTCCATTAAAAAACCCCCCAGAGACCCCCAAAAATCCCCTTAAAGACCCAAAATTCCCAAATAAAAGCCCCAAACCCCCTAAATATCCTCAGGACCCCTGCAAAGCCACCCCTTAGCCCCGCCCACTCCCCCTCTAGCCCCGCCCATTTCCCCTTTAGCCCCGCCCCCTCCCGGCCCTGCCGACCCAAATTCCCCCCCAAAAACCCCCCAAAACCCCCAAAATTCCAAAAAAAACCCCCCCAGAGACCCCCAAAAATCCCCTTAAAGACCCAAAATTCCCAAATAAAAGCCCCAAACCCCCTAAATCTCCTCAGGACCCCTGCAAAGCCACCCCTTAGCCCCGCCCATTTCCCCTTTAGCCCCGCCCCCTCCCGGCCCTGCCGACCCAAATTCCCCCCCAAAAACCCCCCAAAACCCCCAAAATTCCAAAAAAAACCCCCCCAGAGACCCCCAAAAATCCCCTTAAAGACCCAAAATTCCCAAATAAAAGCCCCAAACCCCCTAAATCTCCTCAGGACCCCTGCAAAGCCACCCCTTAGCCCCGCCCACTCCCCCTCTAGCCCCGCCCATTTCCCCTTTAGCCCCGCCCCCTCCCGGCCCTGCCGACCCAAATTCCCCCCCAAAAACCCCCCAAAACCCCCAAAATTCCAAAAAAAAAACCCCCAGAGACCCCCAAAAATCCCCTTAAAGACCCAAAATTCCCAAATAAAAGCCCCAAACCCCCTAAATCTCCTCAGGACCCCTGCAAAGCCACCCCTTAGCCCCGCCCATTTCCCCTTTAGCCCCGCCCCCTCCCGGCCCTGCCGACCCAAATTCCCCCCCAAAAACCCCCCAAAACCCCCAAAATTCAAAAAAAAAAACCCCCCAGAGACCCCCAAAAATCCCCTTAAAGACCCAAAATTCCCAAATAAAAGCCCCAAACCCCCTAAATCTCCTCAGGACCCCTGCAAAGCCACCCCTTAGCCCCGCCCATTTCCCCTTTAGCCCCGCCCCCTCCCGGCCCTGCCGACCCAAATTCCCCCCCAAAAACCCCCCAAAACCCCCAAAATTCCAAAAAAAACCCCCCCAGAGACCCCCAAAAATCCCCTTAAAGACCCAAAATTCCCAAATAAAAGCCCCAAACCCCCTAAATCTCCTCAGGACCCCTGCAAAGCCACCCCTTAGCCCCGCCCACTCCCCCTCTAGCCCCGCCCATTTCCCCTTTAGCCCCGCTCCCTCCCGGCCCTGCCGACCCAAATTCCCCCCCAAAAACCCCCCAAAACCCCCAAAATTCCAAAAAAAAAACCCCCCAGAGACCCCCAAAAATCCCCTTAAAGACCCAAAATTCCCAAATAAAAGCCCCAAACCCCCTAAATCTCCTCAGGACCCCTGCAAAGCCACCCCTTAGCCCCGCCCACTCCCCCTCTAGCCCCGCCCATTTCCCCTTTAGCCCCGCCCCCTCCCGGCCCTGCCGACCCAAATTCCCCCCCAAAAACCCCCCAAAACCCCCAAAATTCCAAAAAAAACCCCCCCAGAGACCCCCAAAAATCCCCTTAAAGACCCAAAATTCCCAAATAAAAGCCCCAAACCCCCTAAATCTCCTCAGGACCCCTGCAAAGCCACCCCTTAGCCCCGCCCATTTCCCCTTTAGCCCCGCCCCCTCCCGGCCCTGCCGACCCAAATTCCCCCCCAAAAACCCCCCAAAACCCCCAAAATTCCAAAAAAAAACCCCCCAGAGACCCCCAAAAATCCCCTTAAAGACCCAAAATTCCCAAATAAAAGCCCCAAACCCCCTAAATCTCCTCAGGACCCCTGCAAAGCCACCCCTTAGCCCCGCCCATTTCCCCTTTAGCCCCGCCCCCTCCCGGCCCTGCCGACCCAAATTCCCCCCCAAAAACCCCCCAAAACCCCCAAAATTCCAAAAAAAACCCCCCCAGAGACCCCCAAAACTCCCCTTAAAGACCCAAAATTCCCAAATAAAAGCCCCAAACCCCCTAAATCTCCTCAGGACCCCTGCAAAGCCACCCCTTAGCCCCGCCCACTCCCCCTCTAGCCCCGCCCATTTCCCCTTTAGCCCCGCCCCCTCCCGGCCCTGCCGACCCAAATTCCCCCCCCAAAAACCCCCCAAAACCCCCAAAATTCCAGAAAAAAACCCCCCAGAGACCCCCAAAAATCCCCTTAAAGACCCAAAATTCCCAAATAAAAGCCCCAAACCCCCTAAATCTCCTCAGGACCCCTGCAAAGCCACCCCTTAGCCCCGCCCATTTCCCCTTTAGCCCCGCCCCCTCCCGGCCCTGCCGACCCAAATTCCCCCCCAAAAACCCCCCAAAACCCCCAAAATTCCAAAAAAAACCGCCCCAGAGACCCCCAAAAATCCCCTTAAAGACCCAACATTCCCAAATAAAAGCCCCAAACCCCCTAAATCTCCTCAGGACCCCTGCAAAGCCACCCCTTAGCCCCGCCCATTTCCCCTTTAGCCCCGCCCCCTCCCGGCCCTGCCGACCCAAATTCCCCCCCAAAAACCCCCCAAAACCCCCAAAATTCCAGAAAAAAAACCCCCCAGAGACCCCCAAAAATCCCCTTAAAGACCCAACATTCCCAAATAAAAGCCCCAAACCCCCTAAATCTCCTCAGGACCCCTGCAAAGCCACCCCTTAGCCCCGCCCATTTCCCCTTTAGCCCCGCCCCCTCCCGGCCCTGCCGACCCAAATTCCCCCCCAAAAACCCCCCAAAACCCCCAAAATTCCAAAAAAAAACCCCCCAGAGACCCCCAAAAATCCCCTTAAAGACCCAAAATTCCCAAATAAAAGCCCCAAACCCCCTAAATCTCCTCAGGACCTCTGCAAAGCCACACCTTAGCCCCGCCCATTTCCCCTTTAGCCCCGCCCCCTCCCGGCCCTGCCGACCCAAATTCCCCCCCAAAAACCCCCCAAAACCCCCAAAATTCCAAAAAAAACCCCCCCAGAGACCCCCAAAAATCCCCTTAAAGACCCAAAATTCCCAAATAAAAGCCCCAAACCCCCTAAATCTCCTCAGGACCCCTGCAAAGCCACCCCCTTAGCCCCGCCCATTTCCCCTTTAGCCCCGCCCCCTCCCGGCCCTGCCGACCCAAATTCCCCCCCAAAAACCCCCCAAAACCCCCAAAATTCCAGAAAAAAACCCCCCAGAGACCCCCAAAAATCCCCTTAAAGACCCAAAATTCCCAAATAAAAGCCCCAAACCCCCTAAATCTCCTCAGGACCCCTGCAAAGCCACCCCTTAGCCCCGCCCATTTCCCCTTTAGCCCCGCCCCCTCCCGGCCCTGCCGACCCAAATTCCCCCCCAAAAACCCCCCAAAACCCCCAAAATTCCAGAAAAAAACCTCCAGAGACCCCCAAAAATCCCCTTAAAGACCCAACATTCCCAAATAAAAGCCCCAAACCCCCTAAATCTCCTCAGGACCCCTGCAAAGCCACCCCTTAGCCCCGCCCATTTCCCCTTTAGCCCCGCCCCCTCCCGGCCCTGCCGACCCAAATTTCCCCCCAAAAACCCCCCAAAACCCCCAAAATTCCAAAAAAAACCCCCCCAGAGACCCCCAAAAATCCCCTTAAAGACCCAAAATTCCCAAATAAAAGCCCCAAACCCCCTAAATCTCCTCAGGACCCCTGCAAAGCCACCCCTTAGCCCCGCCCATTTCCCCTTTAGCCCCGCCCCCTCCCGGCCCTGCCGACCCAAATTCCCCCCCAAAAACCCCCCAAAACCCCCAAAATTCCAAAAAAAAACCCCCCAGAGACCCCCAAAAATCCCCTTAAAGACCCAAAATTCCCAAATAAAAGCCCCAAACCCCCTAAATCTCCTCAGGACCCCTGCAAAGCCACCCCTTAGCCCCGCCCATTTCCCCTTTAGCCCCGCCCCCTCCCGGCCCTGCCGACCCAAATTCCCCCCCAAAAACCCCCCAAAACCCCCAAAATTCCAAAAAAAACCCCCCCAGAGACCCCCAAAAATCCCCTTAAAGACCCAAAATTCCCAAATAAAAGCCCCAAACCCCCTAAATCTCCTCAGGACCCCTGAAAAGCCACCCCTTAGCCCCGCCCACTCCCCCTCTAGCCCCGCCCATTTCCCCTTTAGCCCCGCTCCCTCCCGGCCCTGCCGACCCAAATTCCCCCCCAAAAACCCCCCAAAACCCCCAAAATTCCAAAAAAAAACCCCCCAGAGACCCCCAAAAATCCCCTTAAAGACCCAAAATTCCCAAATAAAAGCCCCAAACCCCCTAAATCTCCTCAGGACCCCTGCAAAGCCACCCCTTAGCCCCGCCCACTCCCCCTCTAGCCCCGCCCATTTCCCCTTTAGCCCCGCCCCCTCCCGGCCCTGCCGACCCAAATTCCCCCCCAAAAACCCCCCAAAACCCCCAAAATTCCAAAAAAAACCCCCCCAGAGACCCCCAAAACTCCCCTTAAAGACCCAAAATTCCCAAATAAAAGCCCCAAACCCCCTAAATCTCCTCAGGACCCCTGCAAAGCCACCCCTTAGCCCCGCCCACTCCCCCTCTAGCCCCGCCCATTTCCCCTTTAGCCCCGCCCCCTCCCGGCCCTGCCGACCCAAATTCCCCCCCAAAAACCCCCCAAAACCCCCAAAATTCCAAAAAAAAACCCCCCCAGAGACCCCCAAAAATCCCCTTAAAGACCCAAAATTCCCAAATAAAAGCCCCAAACCCCCTAAATCTCCTCAGGACCCCTGCAAAGCCACCCCTTAGCCCCGCCCACTCCCCCTCTAGCCCCGCCCATTTCCCCTTTAGCCCCGCCCCCTCCCGGCCCTGCCGACCCAAATTCCCCCCCAAAAACCCCCCAAAACCCCCAAAATTCCAGAAAAAAACCCCCCAGAGACCCCCAAAAATCCCCTTAAAGACCCAAAATTCCCAAATAAAAGCCCCAAACCCCCTAAATCTCCTCAGGACCCCTGCAAAGCCACCCCTTAGCCCCGCCCATTTCCCCTTTAGCCCCGCCCCCTCCCGGCCCTGACGACCCAAATTCCCCCCGAAAAACCCCCCAAAACCCCCAAAATTCCAAAAAAAACCCCCCCAGAGACCCTCAAAAATCCCCTTAAAGACCCAAAATTCCCAAATAAAAGCCCCAAACCCCCTAAATCTCCTCAGGACCCCTGCAAAGCCACCCCTTAGCCCCGCCCATTTCCCCTTTAGCCCCGCCCCCTCCCGGCCCTGCCGACCCAAATTCCCCCCCAAAAACCCCCCAAAACCCCCAAAATTCCAGAAAAAAACCCCCCAGAGACCCCCAAAAATCCCCTTAAAGACCCAACATTCCCAAATAAAAGCCCCAAACCCCCTAAATCTCCTCAGGACCCCTGCAAAGCCACCCCTTAGCCCCGCCCATTTCCCCTTTAGCCCCGCCCCCTCCCGGCCCTGCCGACCCAAATTCCCCCCCAAAAACCCCCCAAAACCCCCAAAATTCCAGAAAAAAACCCCCCAGAGACCCCCAAAAATCCCCTTAAAGACCCAAAATTCCCAAATAAAAGCCCCAAACCCCCTAAATCTCCTCAGGACCCCTGCAAAGCCACCCCTTAGCCCCGCCCATTTCCCCTTTAGCCCCGCCCCCTCCCGGCCCTGCCGACCCAAATTCCCCCCCAAAAACCCCCCAAAACGCCCAAAATTCCAGAAAAAAACCCCCCAGAGACCCCCAAAAATCCCCTTAAAGACCCAAAATTCCCAAATAAAAGCCCCAAACCCCCTAAATCTCCTCAGGACCCCTGCAAAGCCACCCCTTAGCCCCGCCCATTTCCCCTTTAGCCCCGCCCCCTCCCGGCCCTGCCGACCCAAATTCCCCCCCAAAAACCCCCCAAAACCCCCAAAATTCCAGAAAAAAACCTCCAGAGACCCCCAAAAATCCCCTTAAAGACCCAACATTCCCAAATAAAAGCCCCAAACCCCCTAAATCTCCTCAGGACCCCTGCAAAGCCACCCCTTAGCCCCGCCCATTTCCCCTTTAGCCCCGCCCCCTCCCGGCCCTGCCGACCCAAATTTCCCCCCAAAAACCCCCCAAAACCCCCAAAATTCCAAAAAAAACCCCCCCAGAGACCCCCAAAAATCCCCTTAAAGACCCAAAATTCCCAAATAAAAGCCCCAAACCCCCTAAATCTCCTCAGGACCCCTGCAAAGCCACCCCTTAGCCCCGCCCATTTCCCCTTTAGCCCCGCCCCCTCCCGGCCCTGCCGACCCAAATTCCCCCCCAAAAACCCCCCAAAACCCCCAAAATTCCAAAAAAAAACCCCCCAGAGACCCCCAAAAATCCCCTTAAAGACCCAAAATTCCCAAATAAAAGCCCCAAACCCCCTAAATCTCCTCAGGACCCCTGCAAAGCCACCCCTTAGCCCCGCCCATTTCCCCTTTAGCCCCGCCCCCTCCCGGCCCTGCCGACCCAAATTCCCCCCCAAAAACCCCCCAAAACCCCCAAAATTCCAAAAAAAACCCCCCCAGAGACCCCCAAAACTCCCCTTAAAGACCCAAAATTCCCAAATAAAAGCCCCAAACCCCCTAAATCTCCTCAGGACCCCTGCAAAGCCACCCCTTAGCCCCGCCCACTCCCCCTCTAGCCCCGCCCATTTCCCCTTTAGCCCCGCCCCCTCCCGGCCCTGCCGACCCAAATTCCCCCCCAAAAACCCCCCAAAACCCCCAAAATTCCGAAAAAAACCCCCCCAGAGACCCCCAAAAATCCCCTTAAAGACCCAAAATTCCCAAATAAAAGCCCCAAACCCCCTAAATCTCCTCAGGACCCCTGCAAAGCCACCCCTTAGCCCCGCCCACTCCCCCTCTAGCCCCGCCCATTTCCCCTTTAGCCCCGCCCCCTCCCGGCCCTGCCGACCCAAATTCCCCCCAAAAAACCCCCCAAAACCCCCAAAATTCCAGAAAAAAAACCCCCAGAGACCCCCAAAAATCCCCTTAAAGACCCAAAATTCCCAAATAAAAGCCCCAAACCCCCTAAATCTCCTCAGGACCCCTGCAAAGCCACCCCTTAGCCCCGCCCATTTCCCCTTTAGCCCCGCCCCCTCCCGGCCCTGACGACCCAAATTCCCCCCGAAAAACCCCCCAAAACCCCCAAAATTCCAAAAAAAACCCCCCCAGAGACCCCCAAAAATCCCCTTAAAGACCCAAAATTCCCAAATAAAAGCCCCAAACCCCCTAAATCTCCTCAGGACCCCTGCAAAGCCACCCCTTAGCCCCGCCCATTTCCCCTTTAGCCCCGCCCCCTCCCGGCCCTGCCGACCCAAATTCCCCCCCAAAAACCCCCCAAAACCCCCAAAATTCCCAAAAAAAACCCCCCAGAGACCCCCAAAAATCCCCTTAAAGACCCAACATTCCCAAATAAAAGCCCCAAACCCCCTAAATCTCCTCAGGACCCCTGCAAAGCCACCCCTTAGCCCCGCCCATTTCCCCTTTAGCCCCGCCCCCTCCCGGCCCTGCCGACCCAAATTCCCCCCCAAAAACCCCCCAAAACCCCCAAAATTCCAAAAAAAAACCCCCCAGAGACCCCCAAAAATCCCCTTAAAGACCCAAAATTCCCAAATAAAAGCCCCAAACCCCCTAAATCTCCTCAGGACCTCTGCAAAGCCACCCCTTAGCCCCGCCCATTTCCCCTTTAGCCCCGCCCCCTCCCGGCCCTGCCGACCCAAATTCCCCCCCAAAAACCCCCCAAAACCCCCAAAATTCCAGAAAAAAACCCCCCAGAGACCCCCAAAAATCCCCTTAAAGACCCAAAATTCCCAAATAAAAGCCCCAAACCCCCTAAATCTCCTCAGGACCCCTGCAAAGCCACCCCTTAGCCCCGCCCATTTCCCCTTTAGCCCCGCCCCCTCCCGGCCCTGCCGACCCAAATTCCCCCCCAAAAACCCCCCAAAACCCCCAAAATTCCAGAAAAAAAACCCCCAGAGACCCCCAAAAATCCCCTTAAAGACCCAACATTCCCAAATAAAAGCCCCAAACCCCCTAAATCTCCTCAGGACCCCTGCAAAGCCACCCCTTAGCCCCGCCCATTTCCCCTTTAGCCCCGCCCCCTCCCGGCCCTGCCGACCCAAATTTCCCCCCAAAAACCCCCCAAAACCCCCAAAATTCCAAAAAAAACCCCCCCAGAGACCCCCAAAAATCCCCTTAAAGACCCAAAATTCCCAAATAAAAGCCCCAAACCCCCTAAATCTCCTCAGGACCCCTGCAAAGCCACCCCTTAGCCCCGCCCACTCCCCCTCTAGCCCCGCCCATTTCCCCTTTAGCCCCGCCCCCTCCCGGCCCTGCCGACCCAAATTCCCCCCCAAAAACCCCCCAAAACCCCCAAAATTCCAAAAAAAACCCCCCCAGAGACCCCCAAAAATCCCCTTAAAGACCCAAAATTCCCAAATAAAAGCCCCAAACCCCCTAAATCTCCTCAGGACCCCTGCAAAGCCACCCCTTAGCCCCGCCCATTTCCCCTTTAGCCCCGCCCCCTCCCGGCCCTGCCGACCCAAATTCCCCCCCAAAAACCCCCCAAAACCCCCAAAATTCCAAAAAAAAACCCCCCAGAGACCCCCAAAAATCCCCTTAAAGACCCAAAATTCCCAAATAAAAGCCCCAAACCCCCTAAATCTCCTCAGGACCCCTGCAAAGCCACACCTTAGCCCCGCCCATTTCCCCTTTAGCCCCGCCCCCTCCCGGCCCTGCCGACCCAAATTCCCCCCCAAAAACCCCCCAAAACCCCCAAAATTCCAAAAAAAACCCCCCCAGAGACCCCCAAAAATCCCCTTAAAGACCCAAAATTCCCAAATAAAAGCCCCAAACCCCCTAAATCTCCTCAGGACCCCTGCAAAGCCACCCCTTAGCCCCGCCCACTCCCCCTCTAGCCCCGCCCATTTCCCCTTTAGCCCCGCCCCCTCCCGGCCCTGCCGACCCAAATTCCCCCCCAAAAACCCCCCAAAACCCCCAAAATTCCAGAAAAAAAGCCCCCAGAGACCCCCAAAAATCCCCTTAAAGACCCAAAATTCCCAAATAAAAGCCCCAAACCCCCTAAATCTCCTCAGGACCCCTGCAAAGCCACCCCTTAGCCCCGCCCATTTCCCCTTTAGCCCCGCCCCCTCCCGGCCCTGCCGACCCAAATTCCCCCCCAAAAACCCCCCAAAACCCCCAAAATTCCAAAAAAACCCCCCCCAGAGACCCCCAAAAATCCCCTTAAAGACCCAAAATTCCCAAATAAAAGCCCCAAACCCCCTAAATCTCCTCAGGACCCCTGCAAAGCCACCCCTTAGCCCCGCCCATTTCCCCTTTAGCCCCGCCCCCTCCCGGCCCTGCCGACCCAAATTCCCCCCCAAAAACCCCCCAAAACCCCCAAAATTCCAAAAAAAACCCCCCCAGAGACCCCCAAAAATCCCCTTAAAGACCCAAAATTCCCAAATAAAAGCCCCAAACCCCCTAAATCTCCTCAGGACCCCTGCAAAGCCACCCCTTAGCCCCGCCCACTCCCCCTCTAGCCCCGCCCATTTCCCCTTTAGCCCCGCCCCCTCCCAGCCCTGCCGACCCAAATTCCCCCCCAAAAACCCCCCAAAACCCCCAAAATTCCAAAAAAAAACCCCCCAGAGACCCCCAAAAATCCCCTTAAAGGCCCAAAATTCCCAAATAAAAACCCCAAACCCCCTAAATCTCCTCAGGACCCCTGCAAAGCCACCCCTTAGCCCCGCCCACTTCCCCTCTAGCCCCGCCCATTTCCCCTTTAGCCCCGCCCCCTCCCGGCCCTGCCGACCCAAATTCCCCCCCAAAAACCCCAAAATTCCAGAAAAAAAGCCCCCAGAGACCCCCAAAAATCCCCTTAAAGACCCAAAATTCCCAAATAAAAGCCCCAAACCCCCTAAATCTCCTCAGGACCCCTGCAAAGCCACCCCTTAGCCCCGCCCACTCCCCCTCTAGCCCCGCCCCCTCCCGGCCCTGCCGACCCAAATTCCCCCCCAAAAACCCCCCAAAACCCCCAAAATTCCAAAAAAAACCCCCCCAGAGACCCCCAAAAATCCCCTTAAAGACCCAAAATTCCCAAATAAAAGCCCCAAACCCCCTAAATCTCCTCAGGACCCCTGCAAAGCCACCCCTTAGCCCCGCCCATTTCCCCTTTAGCCCCGCCCCCTCCCGGCCCTGCCGACCCAAATTCCCCCCCAAAAACCCCCCAAAACCCCCAAAATTCCAAAAAAAACCCCCCCAGAGACCCCCAAAAATCCCCTTAAAGACCCAAAATTCCCAAATAAAAGCCCCAAACCCCCTAAATCTCCTCAGGACCCCTGCAAAGCCACCCCTTAGCCCCGCCCACTCCCCCTCTAGCCCCGCCCATTTCCCCTTTAGCCCCGCCCCCTCCCGGCCCTGCCGACCCAAATTCCCCCCCAAAAACCCCCCAAAACCCCCAAAATTCCAAAAAAAACAACCCCAGAGACCCCCAAAAATCCCCTTAAAGACCCAAAATTCCCAAATAAAAGCCCCAAACCCCCTAAATCTCCTCAGGACCCCTGCAAAGCCACCCCTTAGCCCCGCCCATTTCCCCTTTAGCCCCGCCCCCTCCCGGCCCTGCCGACCCAAATTCCCCCCCAAAAACCCCCCAAAACCCCCAAAATTCCAGAAAAAAACCCCCCAGAGACCCCCAAAAATCCCCTTAAAGACCCAACATTCCCAAATAAAAGCCCCAAACCCCCTAAATCTCCTCAGGACCCCTGCAAAGCCACCCCTTAGCCCCGCCCATTTCCCCTTTAGCCCCGCCCCCTCCCGGCCCTGCCGACCCAAATTCCCCCCCAAAAACCCCCCAAAACCCCCAAAATTCCAAAAAAAAACCCCCCAGAGACCCCCAAAAATCCCCTTAAAGACCCAAAATTCCCAAATAAAAGCCCCAAACCCCCTAAATCTCCTCAGGACCTCTGCAAAGCCACACCTTAGCCCCGCCCATTTCCCCTTTAGCCCCGCCCCCTCCCGGCCCTGCCGACCCAAATTCCCCCCCAAAAACCCCCCAAAACCCCCAAAATTCCAGAAAAAAACCCCCCAGAGACCCCCAAAAATCCCCTTAAAGACCCAAAATTCCCAAATAAAAGCCCCAAACCCCCTAAATCTCCTCAGGACCCCTGCAAAGCCACCCCTTAGCCCCGCCCATTTCCCCTTTAGCCCCGCCCCCTCCCGGCCCTGCCGACCCAAATTCCCCCCCAAAAACCCCCCAAAACCCCCAAAATTCCAAAAAAAACCCCCCCAGAGACCCCCAAAAATCCCCTTAAAGACCCAAAATTCCCAAATAAAAGCCCCAAACCCCCTAAATCTCCTCAGGACCCCTGAAAAGCCACCCCTTAGCCCCGCCCACTCCCCCTCTAGCCCCGCCCATTTCCCCTTTAGCCCCGCTCCCTCCCGGCCCTGCCGACCCAAATTCCCCCCCAAAAACCCCCCAAAACCCCCAAAATTCCAAAAAAAAACCCCCCAGAGACCCCCAAAAATCCCCTTAAAGACCCAAAATTCCCAAATAAAAGCCCCAAACCCCCTAAATCTCCTCAGGACCCCTGCAAAGCCACCCCTTAGCCCCGCCCACTCCCCCTCTAGCCCCGCCCATTTCCCCTTTAGCCCCGCCCCCTCCCGGCCCTGCCGACCCAAATTCCCCCCCAAAAACCCCCCAAAACCCCCAAAATTCCAAAAAAAAACCCCCCAGAGACCCCCAAAAATCCCCTTAAAGACCCAAAATTCCCAAATAAAAGCCCCAAACCCCCTAAATCTCCTCAGGACCCCTGCAAAGCCACCCCTTAGCCCCGCCCATTTCCCCTTTAGCCCCGCCCCCTCCCGGCCCTGCCGACCCAAATTCCCCCCCAAAAACCCCCCAAAACCCCCAAAATTCCAAAAAAAACCCCCCAGAGACCCCCAAAACTCCCCTTAAAGACCCAAAATTCCCAAATAAAAGCCCCAAACCCCCTAAATCTCCTCAGGACCCCTGCAAAGCCACCCCTTAGCCCCGCCCACTCCCCCTCTAGCCCCGCCCATTTCCCCTTTAGCCCCGCCCCCTCCCGGCCCTGCCGACCCAAATTCCCCCCCAAAAACCCCCCAAAACCCCCAAAATTCCAAAAAAAACCCCCCCAGAGACCCCCAAAAATCCCCTTAAAGACCCAAAATTCCCAAATAAAAGCCCCAAACCCCCTAAATCTCCTCAGGACCCCTGCAAAGCCACCCCTTAGCCCCGCCCATTTCCCCTTTAGCCCCGCCCCCTCCCGGCCCTGCCGACCCAAATTCCCCCCCAAAAACCCCCCAAAACCCCCAAAATTCCAAAAAAAAACCCCCCAGAGACCCCCAAAAATCCCCTTAAAGACCCAAAATTCCCAAATAAAAGCCCCAAACCCCCTAAATCTCCTCAGGACCCCTGCAAAGCCACCCCTTAGCCCCGCCCATTTCCCCTTTAGCCCCGCCCCCTCCCGGCCCTGCCGACCCAAATTCCCCCCCAAAAACCCCCCAAAACCCCCAAAATTCCAAAAAAAACCCCCCCAGAGACCCCCAAAAATCCCCTTAAAGACCCAAAATTCCCAAATAAAAGCCCCAAACCCCCTAAATCTCCTCAGGACCCCTGCAAAGCCACCCCTTAGCCCCGCCCACTCCCCCTCTAGCCCCGCCCATTTCCCCTTTAGCCCCGCCCCCTCCCGGCCCTGCCGACCCAAATTCCCCCCCAAAAACCCCCCAAAACCCCCAAAATTCCAAAAAAAACCCCCCCAGAGACCCCCAAAAATCCCCTTAAAGACCCAACATTCCCAAATAAAAGCCCCAAACCCCCTAAATCTCCTCAGGACCCCTGCAAAGCCACCCCTTAGCCCCGCCCACTCCCCCTCTAGCCCCGCCCATTTCCCCTTTAGCCCCGCCCCCTCCCGGCCCTGCCGACCCAAATTCCCCCCCAAAAACCCCCCAAAACCCCCAAAATTCCAAAAAAAAACCCCCCAGAGACCCCCAAAAATCCCCTTAAAGGCCCAAAATTCCCAAATAAAAGCCCCAAACCCCCTAAATCTCCTCAGGACCCCTGCAAAGCCACCCCTTAGCCCCGCCCATTTCCCCTTTAGCCCCGCCCCCTCCCGGCCCTGCCGACCCAAATTCTCCCCCAAAAACCCCCCAAAACCCCCAAAATTCCAAAAAAAACCCCCCCAGAGACCCCCAAAAATCCCCTTAAAGACCCAAAATTCCCAAATAAAAGCCCCAAACCCCCTAAATCTCCTCAGGACCCCTGAAAAGCCACCCCTTAGCCCCGCCCATTTCCCCTTTAGCCCCGCCCCCTCCCGGCCCTGCCGACCCAAATTCCCCCCCAAAAAACCCCCAAAACCCCCAAAATTCCAGAAAAAAAAACCCCCAGAGACCCCCAAAAATCCCCTTAAAGACCCAAAATTCCCAAATAAAAGCCCCAAACCCCCTAAATCTCCTCAGGACCCCTGCAAAGCCACCCCTTAGCCCCGCCCATTTCCCCTTTAGCCCCGCCCCCTCCCGGCCCTGCCGACCCAAATTCCCCCCCAAAAACCCCCCAAAACCCCCAAAATTCCAAAAAAAAACCCCCCAGAGACCCCCAAAAATCCCCTTAAAGACCCAAAATTCCCAAATAAAAGCCCCAAACCCCCTAAATCTCCTCAGGACCCCTGCAAAGCCACCCCTTAGCCCCGCCCACTCCCCCTCTAGCCCCGCCCATTTCCCCTTTAGCCCCGCCCCCTCCCGGCCCTGCCGACCCAAATTCCCCCCCAAAAACCCCCCAAAACCCCCAAAATTCCAAAAAAAACCCCCCCAGAGACCCCCAAAAATCCCCTTAAAGACCCAAAATTCCCAAATAAAAGCCCCAAACCCCCTAAATCTCCTCAGGACCCCTGAAAAGCCACACCTTAGCCCCGCCCATTTCCCCTTTAGCCCCGCCCCCTCCCGGCCCTGCCGACCCAAATTCCCCCCCAAAAACCCCCCAAAACCCCCAAAATTCCAAAAAAAAACCCCCCAGAGACCCCCAAAAATCCCCTTAAAGACCCAAAATTCCCAAATAAAAGCCCCAAACCCCCTAAATCTCCTCAGGACCTCTGCAAAGCCACCCCTTAGCCCCGCCCATTTCCCCTTTAGCCCCGCCCCCTCCCGGCCCTGCCGACCCAAATTCCCCCCCAAAAACCCCCCAAAACCCCCAAAATTCCAGAAAAAAACCCCCCAGAGACCCCCAAAAATCCCCTTAAAGACCCAAAATTCCCAAATAAAAGCCCCAAACCCCCTAAATCTCCTCAGGACCCCTGCAAAGCCACCCCTTAGCCCCGCCCATTTCCCCTTTAGCCCCGCCCCCTCCCGGCCCTGCCGACCCAAATTCCCCCCCAAAAACCCCCCAAAACCCCCAAAATTCCAAAAAAAACCCCCCCAGAGACCCCCAAAAATCCCCTTAAAGACCCAAAATTCCCAAATAAAAGCCCCAAACCCCCTAAATCTCCTCAGGACCCCTGAAAAGCCACCCCTTAGCCCCGCCCATTTCCCCTTTAGCCCCGCCCCCTCCCGGCCCTGCCGACCCAAATTCCCCCCCAAAAACCCCCCAAAACCCCCAAAATTCCAGAAAAAAAAACCCCCCAGAGACCCCCAAAAATCCCCTTAAAGACCCAAAATTCCCAAATAAAAGCCCCAAACCCCCTAAATCTCCTCAGGACCCCTGCAAAGCCACCCCTTAGCCCCGCCCATTTCCCCTTTAGCCCCGCCCCCTCCCGGCCCTGCCGACCCAAATTCCCCCCCAAAAACCCCCCAAAACCCCCAAAATTCCAAAAAAAACCCCCCCAGAGACCCCCAAAAATCCCCTTAAAGACCCAAAATTCCCAAATAAAAGCCCCAAACCCCCTAAATCTCCTCAGGACCCCTGCAAAGCCACCCCTTAGCCCCGCCCATTTCCCCTTTAGCCCCGCCCCCTCCCGGCCCTGCCGACCCAAATTCCCCCCCAAAAACCCCCCAAAACCCCCAAAATTCCAAAAAAAACCCCCCCAGAGACCCCCAAAAATCCCCTTAAAGACCCAAAATTCCCAAATAAAAGCCCCAAACCCCCTAAATCTCCTCAGGACCCCTGAAAAGCCACACCTTAGCCCCGCCCATTTCCCCTTTAGCCCCGCCCCCTCCCGGCCCTGCCGACCCAAATTCCCCCCCAAAAACCCCCCAAAACCCCCAAAATTCCAAAAAAAAACCCCCCAGAGACCCCCAAAAATCCCCTTAAAGACCCAAAATTCCCAAATAAAAGCCCCAAACCCCCTAAATCTCCTCAGGACCTCTGCAAAGCCACCCCTTAGCCCCGCCCATTTCCCCTTTAGCCCCGCCCCCTCCCGGCCCTGCCGACCCAAATTCCCCCCCAAAAACCCCCCAAAACCCCCAAAATTCCAGAAAAAAACCCCCCAGAGACCCCCAAAAATCCCCTTAAAGACCCAAAATTCCCAAATAAAAGCCCCAAACCCCCTAAATCTCCTCAGGACCCCTGCAAAGCCACCCCTTAGCCCCGCCCATTTCCCCTTTAGCCCCGCCCCCTCCCGGCCCTGCCGACCCAAATTCCCCCCCAAAAACCCCCCAAAACCCCCAAAATTCCAGAAAAAAAAACCCCCCCAGAGACCCCCAAAAATCCCCTTAAAGACCCAAAATTCCCAAATAAAAGCCCCCAAACCCCCTAAATCTCCTCAGGACCCCTGCAAAGCCACCCCTTAGCCCCGCCCATTTCCCCTTTAGCCCCGCCCCCTCCCGGCCCTGCCGACCCAAATTCCCCCCCCAAAAACCCCCCAAAACCCCCAAAATTCCAAAAAAAAACCCCCCCAGAGACCCCCAAAAATCCCCTTAAAGACCCAAAATTCCCAAATAAAAGCCCCAAACCCCCTAAATCTCCTCAGGACCCCTGCAAAGCCACCCCTTAGCCCCGCCCACTCCCCCTCTAGCCCCGCCCATTTCCCCTTTAGCCCCGCCCCCTCCCGGCCCTGCCGACCCAAATTCCCCCCCAAAAACCCCCCAAAACCCCCAAAATTCCAAAAAAAACCCCCCCAGAGACCCCCAAAAATCCCCTTAAAGACCCAAAATTCCCAAATAAAAGCCCCAAACCCCCTAAATCTCCTCAGGACCCCTGCAAAGCCACCCCTTAGCCCCGCCCACTCCCCCTCTAGCCCCGCCCATTTCCCCTTTAAGCCCCGCCCCCTCCCGGCCCTGCCGACCCAAATTCCCCCCAAAAACCCCCCAAAACCCCCAAAATTCCAAAAAAAACCCCCCCAGAGACCCCCAAAAATCCCCTTAAAGGCCCAAAATTCCCAAATAAAAGCCCCAAACCCCCTAAATCTCCTCAGGACCCCTGCAAAGCCACCCCTTAGCCCCGCCCATTTCCCCTTTAGCCCCGCCCCCTCCCGGCCCTGCCGACCCAAATTCCCCCCCAAAAACCCCCCAAAACCCCCAAAATTCCAAAAAAAACCCCCCCAGAGACCCCCAAAAATCCCCTTAAAGACCCAAAATTCCCAAATAAAAGCCCCAAACCCCCTAAATCTCCTCAGGACCCCTGCAAAGCCACCCCTTAGCCCCGCCCACTCCCCCTCTAGCCCCACCCATTTCCCCTTTAGCCCCGCCCCCTCCCGGCCCTGCCGACCCAAATTCCCCCCCAAAAACCCCCCAAAACCCCCAAAATTCCAGAAAAAAACCCCCCAGAGACCCCCAAAAATCCCCTTAAAGACCCAAAATTCCCAAATAAAAGCCCCAAACCCCCTAAATCTCCTCAGGACCTCTGCAAAGCCACACCTTAGCCCCGCCCATTTCCCCTTTAGCCCCGCCCCCTCCCGGCCCTGCCGACCCAAATTCCCCCCCAAAAACCCCCCCAAAACCCCCAAAATTCCAAAAAAAACCCCCCCAGAGACCCCCAAAAATCCCCTTAAAGACCCAACATTCCCAAATAAAAGCCCCAAACCCCCTAAATCTCCTCAGGACCCCTGCAAAGCCACCCCTTAGCCCCGCCCATTTCCCCTTTAGCCCCGCCCCCTCCCGGCCCTGCCGACCCAAATTCCCCCCCAAAAACCCCCCAAAACCCACAAAATTCCAAAAAAAACCCCCCCCGAGACCCCCAAAAATCCCCTTAAAGACCCAAAATTCCCAAATAAAAGCCCCAAACCCCCTAAATCTCCTCAGGACCCCTGCAAAGCCACCCCTTAGCCCCGCCCACTCCCCCTCTAGCCCCGCCCATTTCCCCTTTAGCCCCGCCCCCTCCCGGCCCTGCCGACCCAAATTCCCCCCCAAAAACCCCCCAAAACCCCCAAAATTCCAGAAAAAAACCCCCCAGAGACCCCCAAAAATCCCCTTAAAGACCCAAAATTCCCAAATAAAAGCCCCAAACCCCCTAAATCTCCTCAGGACCCCTGCAAAGCCACCCCTTAGCCCCGCCCATTTCCCCTTTAGCCCCGCCCCCTCCCGGCCCTGCCGACCCAAATTCCCCCCCAAAACCCCCAAAATTCCAGAAAAAAACCCCCCAGAGACCCCCAAAAATCCCCTTAAAGACCCAACATTCCCAAATAAAAGCCCCAAACCCCCTAAATCTCCTCAGGACCCCTGCAAAGCCACCCCATAGCCCCGCCCATTTCCCCTTTAGCCCCGCCCCCTCCCGGCCCTGCCGACCCAAATTCCCCCCCAAAAACCCCCCAAAACCCCCAAAATTCCAAAAAAAACCCCCCCAGAGACCCCCAAAAATCCCCTTAAAGACCCAAAATTCCCAAATAAAAGCCCCAAACCCCCTAAATCTCCTCAGGACCCCTGCAAAGCCACCCCTTAGCCCCGCCTACTCCCCCTCTAGCCCCGCCCATTTCCCCTTTAGCCCCGCCCCCTCCCGGCCCTGCCGACCCAAATTCCCCCCCAAAAACCCCCCAAAACCCCCAAAATTCCAAAAAAAAACCCCCCATAGACCCCCAAAAATCCCCTTAAAGACCCAAAATTCCCAAATAAAAGCCCCAAACCCCCTAAATCTCCTCAGGACCCCTGCAAAGCCACCCCTTAGCCCCGCCCATTTCCCCTTTAGCCCCGCCCCCTCCCGGCCCTGCCGACCCAAATTCCCCCCCAAAAACCCCCCAAAACCCCCAAAATTCCAAAAAAAACCCCCCCAGAGACCCCCAAAAATCCCCTTAAAGACCCAAAATTCCCAAATAAAAGCCCCAAACCCCCTAAATCTCCTCAGGACCCCTGCAAAGCCACCCCTTAGCCCCGCCCACTCCCCCTCTAGCCCCGCCCATTTCCCCTTTAGCCCCGCCCCCTCCCGGCCCTGCCGACCCAAATTCCCCCCCAAAAACCCCCCAAAACCCCCAAAATTCCAAAAAAAACCCCCCCAGAGACCCCCAAAAATCCCCTTAAAGACCCAAAATTCCCAAATAAAAGCCCCAAACCCCCTAAATCTCCTCAGGACCCCTGCAAAGCCACCCCTTAGCCCTGCCCACTCCCCCTCTAGCCCCGCCCATTTCCCCTTTAGCCCCGCCCCCTCCCGGCCCTGCCGACCCAAATTCCCCCCCAAAAACCCCCCAAAACCCCCAAAATTCCAAAAAAAACCCCCCAGAGACCCCCAAAAATCCCCTTAAAGGCCCAAAATTCCCAAATAAAAGCCCCAAACCCCCTAAATCTCCTCAGGACCCCTGCAAAGCCACCCCTTAGCCCCGCCCATTTCCCCTTTAGCCCCGCCCCCTCCCGGCCCTGCCGACCCAAATTCCCCCCCAAAAACCCCCCAAAACCCCCAAAATTCCAAAAAAAACCCCCCCAGAGACCCCCAAAAATCCCCTTAAAGACCCAAAATTCCCAAATAAAAGCCCCAAACCCCCTAAATCTCCTCAGGACCCCTGCAAAGCCACCCTTTAGCCCCGCCCACTCCCCCTCTAGCCCCGCCCATTTCCCTTTAGCCCCGCCCCCTCCCGCCCTGCCGACCCAAATTCCCCCCCAAAAACCCCCCAAAACCCCCAAAATTCCAGAAAAAAACCCCCCAGAGACCCCCAAAAATCCCCTTAAAGACCCAAAATTCCCAAATAAAAGCCCCAAACCCCCTAAATCTCCTCAGGACCTCTGCAAAGCCACACCTTAGCCCCGCCCATTTCCCCTTTAGCCCCGCCCCCTCCCGGCCCTGCCGACCCAAATTCCCCCCCAAAAACCCCCCAAAACCCCCAAAATTCCAAAAAAAAAACCCCCCAGAGACCCCCCAAAAATCCCCTTAAAGACCCAACATTCCCAAATAAAAAGCCCCAAACCCCCTAAATCTCCTCAGGACCCCTGCAAAGCCACCCCTTAGCCCGCCCATTTCCCCTTTAGCCCCGCCCCCTCCCGGCCCTGCCGACCCAAATTCCCCCCCCCAAAAACCCCCCAAAACCCCCAAAATTCCAAAAAAAACCCCCCCAGAGACCCCCAAAAATCCCCTTAAAGACCCAAAATTCCCAAATAAAAGCCCCAAACCCCCTAAATCTCCTCAGGACCCCTGCAAAGCCACCCCTTAGCCCCGCCCATTTCCCCTTTAGCCCCGCCCCCTCCCGGCCCTGCCGACCCAAATTCCCCCCCAAAAACCCCCCAAAACCCCCAAAATTCCAGAAAAAAACCCCCCAGAGACCCCCAAAAATCCCCTTAAAGACCCAACATTCCCAAATAAAAGCCCCAAACCCCCTAAATCTCCTCAGGACCCCTGCAAAGCCACCCCTTAGCCCCGCCCATTTCCCCTTTAGCCCCGCCCCCTCCCGGCCCTGCCGACCCAAATTCCCCCCCAAAAACCCCCCAAAACCCCCAAAATTCCAAAAAAAAAACCCCCCAGAGACCCCCAAAAATCCCCTTAAAGACCCAAAATTCCAAATAAAAGCCCCAAACCCCCTAAATCTCCTCAGGACCTCTGCAAAGCCACACCTTAGCCCCGCCCATTTCCCCTTTAGCCCCGCCCCCTCCCGGCCCTGCCGACCCAAATTCCCCCCCAAAAACCCCCCAAAACCCCCAAAATTCCAGAAAAAAACCCCCCAGAGACCCCCAAAAATCCCCTTAAAGACCCAAAATTCCCAAATAAAAGCCCCAAACCCCCTAAATCTCCTCAGGACCCCTGCAAAGCCACCCCTTAGCCCCGCCCATTTCCCCTTTAGCCCCGCCCCCCTCCCGGCCCTGCCGACCCAAATTCCCCCCCAAAAACCCCCCAAAACCCCCAAAATTCCAAAAAAAACCCCCCCAGAGACCCCCAAAAATCCCCTTAAAGACCCAAAATTCCCAAATAAAAGCCCCAAACCCCCTAAATCTCCTCAGGACCCCTGAAAAGCCACCCCTTAGCCCCGCCCACTCCCCCTCTAGCCCCGCCCATTTCCCCTTTAGCCCCGCTCCCTCCCGGCCCTGCCGACCCAAATTCCCCCCCAAAAACCCCCCAAAACCCCCAAAATTCCAAAAAAAAACCCCCCAGAGACCCCCAAAAATCCCCTTAAAGACCCAAAATTCCCAAATAAAAGCCCCAAACCCCCCTAAATCTCCTCAGGACCCCTGCAAAGCCACCCCTTAGCCCCGCCCACTCCCCCTCTAGCCCCGCCCATTTCCCCTTTAGCCCCGCCCCCTCCCGGCCCTGCCGACCCAAATTCCCCCCCAAAAACCCCCCAAAACCCCCCAAAATTCCAAAAAAAAACCCCCCAGAGACCCCCAAAAATCCCCTTAAAGACCCAAAATTCCCAAATAAAAGCCCCAAACCCCCTAAATCTCCTCAGGACCCCTGCAAAGCCACCCCTTAGCCCCGCCCATTTCCCCTTTAGCCCCGCCCCCTCCCGGCCCTGCCGACCCAAATTCCCCCCCCAAAAACCCCCCAAAACCCCCAAAATTCCAAAAAAAAACCCCCCAGAGACCCCCAAAACTCCCCTTAAAGACCCAAAATTCCCAAATAAAAGCCCCAAACCCCCTAAATCTCCTCAGGACCCTGCAAAGCCACCCCTTAGCCCCGCCCACTCCCCCTCTAGCCCCGCCCATTTCCCCTTTAGCCCCGCCCCCTCCCGGCCCTGCCGACCCAAATTCCCCCCCAAAAACCCCCCAAAACCCCCAAAATTCCAAAAAAAAAACCCCCCCAGAGACCCCCAAAAATCCCCTTAAAGACCCAAAATTCCCCAAATAAAAGCCCCAAACCCCCTAAATCTCCTCAGGACCCCTGCAAAGCCACCCCTTAGCCCCGCCCATTTCCCCTTTAGCCCCGCCCCCTCCCGGCCCTGCCGACCCAAATTCCCCCCCAAAAACCCCCCAAAACCCCCAAAATTCCAAAAAAAAACCCCCCAGAGACCCCCAAAAATCCCCTTAAAGACCCAAAATTCCCAAATAAAAGCCCCAAACCCCCTAAATCTCCTCAGGACCCCTGCAAAGCCACCCCTTAGCCCCGCCCATTTCCCCTTAGCCCCGCCCCCTCCCGGCCCTGCCGACCCAAATTCCCCCCCAAAAACCCCCCAAAACCCCCAAAATTCCAAAAAAAACCCCCCAGAGACCCCCAAAAATCCCCTTAAAGACCCAAAATTCCCAAATAAAAGCCCCAAACCCCCTAAATCTCCTCAGGACCCCTGCAAAGCCACCCCTTAGCCCCGCCCACTCCCCCTCTAGCCCCGCCCATTTCCCCTTTAGCCCCGCCCCCTCCCGGCCCTGCCGACCCAAATTCCCCCCCAAAAACCCCCCAAAACCCCCAAAATTCCAAAAAAAACCCCCCCAGAGACCCCCAAAAATCCCCTTAAAGACCCAACATTCCCAAATAAAAGCCCCAAACCCCCTAAATCTCCTCAGGACCCCTGCAAAGCCACCCCTTAGCCCCGCCCACTCCCCCTCTAGCCCCGCCCATTTCCCCTTTAGCCCCGCCCCCTCCCGGCCCTGCCGACCCAAATTCCCCCCCAAAAACCCCCCAAAACCCCCAAAATTCCAAAAAAAACCCCCCAGAGACCCCCAAAAATCCCCTTAAAGGCCCAAAATTCCCAAATAAAAGCCCCAAACCCCCTAAATCTCCTCAGGACCCCTGCAAAGCCACCCCTTAGCCCCGCCCATTTCCCCTTTAGCCCCGCCCCCTCCCGGCCCTGCCGACCCAAATTCCCCCCCAAAAACCCCCCAAAACCCCCAAAATTCCAAAAAAACCCCCCCAGAGACCCCCAAAAATCCCCTTAAAGACCCAAAATTCCCAAATAAAAGCCCCAAACCCCCTAAATCTCCTCAGGACCCCTGAAAAGCCACCCCTTAGCCCCGCCCATTTCCCCTTTAGCCCCGCCCCCTCCCGGCCCTGCCGACCCAAATTCCCCCCCAAAAAACCCCCAAAACCCCCAAAATTCCAGAAAAAAAAACCCCCAGAGACCCCCAAAATCCCCTTAAAGACCCAAAATTCCCAAATAAAAGCCCCAAACCCCCTAAATCTCCTCAGGACCCCTGCAAAGCCACCCCTTAGCCCCGCCCATTTCCCCTTTAGCCCCGCCCCCTCCCGGCCCTGCCGACCCAAATTCCCCCCCAAAAACCCCCCCAAAACCCCCAAAATTCCAAAAAAAAACCCCCCAGAGACCCCCAAAAATCCCCTTAAAGACCCAAAATTCCCAAATAAAAGCCCCAAACCCCCTAAATCTCCTCAGGACCCCTGCAAAGCCACCCCTTAGCCCCGCCCACTCCCCCTCTAGCCCCGCCCATTTCCCCTTTAGCCCCGCCCCCTCCCGGCCCTGCCGACCCAAATTCCCCCCCAAAAACCCCCCAAAACCCCCCAAAATTCCAAAAAAAACCCCCCCAGAGACCCCCAAAAATCCCCTTAAAGACCCAAAATTCCCAAATAAAAGCCCCAAACCCCCTAAATCTCCTCAGGACCCCTGAAAAGCCACACCTTAGCCCCGCCCATTTCCCCTTTAGCCCCGCCCCCTCCCGGCCCTGCCGACCCAAATTCCCCCCCAAAAACCCCCCAAAACCCCCAAAATTCCAAAAAAAAACCCCCCAGAGACCCCCAAAAATCCCCTTAAAGACCCAAAATTCCCAAATAAAAGCCCCAAACCCCCTAAATCTCCTCAGGACCTCTGCAAAGCCACCCCTTAGCCCCGCCCATTTCCCCTTTAGCCCCGCCCCCTCCCGGCCCTGCCGACCCAAATTCCCCCCCAAAAACCCCCCAAAACCCCCAAAATTCCAGAAAAAAACCCCCCAGAGACCCCCAAAAATCCCCTTAAAGACCCAAAATTCCCAAATAAAAGCCCCAAACCCCCTAAATCTCCTCAGGACCCCTGCAAAGCCACCCCTTAGCCCCGCCCATTTCCCCTTTAGCCCCGCCCCCTCCCGGCCCTGCCGACCCAAATTCCCCCCCAAAAACCCCCAAAACCCCCAAAATTCCAAAAAAAACCCCCCCAGAGACCCCCAAAAATCCCCTTAAAGACCCAAAATTCCCAAATAAAAGCCCCAAACCCCCTAAATCTCCTCAGGACCCCTGAAAAGCCACCCCTTAGCCCCGCCCATTTCCCCTTTAGCCCCGCCCCCTCCCGGCCCTGCCGACCCAAATTCCCCCCCAAAAACCCCCCAAAACCCCCAAAATTCCAGAAAAAAAAAACCCCCCAGAGACCCCCAAAAATCCCCTTAAAGACCCAAAATTCCCAAATAAAAGCCCCAAACCCCCTAAATCTCCTCAGGACCCCTGCAAAGCCACCCCTTAGCCCCGCCCATTTCCCCTTTAGCCCCGGCCCCCCCTCCCGGCCCTGCCGACCCAAATTCCCCCCCAAAAACCCCCCAAAACCCCCAAAATTCCAAAAAAAACCCCCCCAGAGACCCCCAAAAATCCCCTTAAAGACCCAAAATTCCCAAATAAAAGCCCCAAACCCCCTAAATCTCCTCAGGACCCCTGCAAAGCCACCCCTTAGCCCCGCCCATTTCCCCTTTAGCCCCGCCCCCTCCCGGCCCTGCCGACCCAAATTCCCCCCCAAAAACCCCCCAAAACCCCCAAAATTCCAAAAAAAACCCCCCCAGAGACCCCCAAAAATCCCCTTAAAGACCCAAAATTCCCAAATAAAAGCCCCAAACCCCCTAAATCTCCTCAGGACCCCTGAAAAGCCACACCTTAGCCCCGCCCATTTCCCCTTTAGCCCCGCCCCCTCCCGGCCCTGCCGACCCAAATTCCCCCCCAAAAACCCCCCAAAACCCCCAAAATTCCAAAAAAAAACCCCCCAGAGACCCCCAAAAATCCCCTTAAAGACCCAAAATTCCCAAATAAAAGCCCCAAACCCCCTAAATCTCCTCAGGACCTCTGCAAAGCCACCCCTTAGCCCCGCCCATTTCCCCTTTAGCCCCGCCCCCTCCCGGCCCTGCCGACCCAAATTCCCCCCCAAAAACCCCCCAAAACCCCCAAAATTCCAGAAAAAAACCCCCCAGAGACCCCCAAAAATCCCCTTAAAGACCCAAAATTCCCAAATAAAAGCCCCAAACCCCCTAAATCTCCTCAGGACCCCTGCAAAGCCACCCCTTAGCCCCGCCCATTTCCCCTTTAGCCCCGCCCCCTCCCGGCCCTGCCGACCCAAATTCCCCCCCAAAAACCCCCCAAAACCCCCAAAATTCCAGAAAAAAAAACCCCCCAGAGACCCCCAAAAATCCCCTTAAAGACCCAAAATTCCCAAATAAAAGCCCCAAACCCCCTAAATCTCCTCAGGACCCCTGCAAAGCCACCCCTTAGCCCCGCCCATTTCCCCTTTAGCCCCGCCCCCTCCCGGCCCTGCCGACCCAAATTCCCCCCCAAAAACCCCCCAAAACCCCCAAAATTCCAAAAAAAACCCCCCCAGAGACCCCCAAAAATCCCCTTAAAGACCCAAAATTCCCAAATAAAAGCCCCAAACCCCCTAAATCTCCTCAGGACCCCTGCAAAGCCACCCCTTAGCCCCGCCCACTCCCCCTCTAGCCCCGCCCATTTCCCCTTTAGCCCCGCCCCCTCCCGGCCCTGCCGACCCAAATTCCCCCCCAAAAACCCCCCAAAACCCCCAAAATTCCAAAAAAAACCCCCCCAGAGACCCCCAAAAATCCCCTTAAAGACCCAAAATTCCCAAATAAAAGCCCCAAACCCCCTAAATCTCCTCAGGACCCCTGCAAAGCCACCCCTTAGCCCCGCCCACTCCCCCTCTAGCCCCGCCCATTTCCCCTTTAGCCCCGCCCCCTCCCGGCCCTGCCGACCCAAATTCCCCCCCAAAAACCCCCCAAAACCCCCAAAATTCCAAAAAAAACCCCCCCAGAGACCCCCAAAAATCCCCTTAAAGGCCCAAAATTCCCAAATAAAAGCCCCAAACCCCCTAAATCTCCTCAGGACCCCTGCAAAGCCACCCCTTAGCCCCGCCCATTTCCCCTTTAGCCCCGCCCCCTCCCGGCCCTGCCGACCCAAATTCCCCCCCAAAAACCCCCCAAAACCCCCAAAATTCCAAAAAAAACCCCCCCAGAGACCCCCAAAAATCCCCTTAAAGACCCAAAATTCCCAAATAAAAGCCCCAAACCCCCTAAATCTCCTCAGGACCCCTGCAAAGCCACCCCTTAGCCCCGCCCACTCCCCCTCTAGCCCCACCCATTTCCCCTTTAGCCCCGCCCCCTCCCGGCCCTGCCGACCCAAATTCCCCCCCAAAAACCCCCCAAAACCCCCAAAATTCCAGAAAAAAACCCCCCAGAGACCCCCAAAAATCCCCTTAAAGACCCAAAATTCCCAAATAAAAGCCCCAAACCCCCTAAATCTCCTCAGGACCTCTGCAAAGCCACACCTTAGCCCCGCCCATTTCCCCTTTAGCCCCGCCCCCTCCCGGCCCTGCCGACCCAAATTCCCCCCCAAAAACCCCCCAAAACCCCCAAAATTCCAAAAAAAACCCCCCCAGAGACCCCCAAAAATCCCCTTAAAGACCCAACATTCCCAAATAAAAGCCCCAAACCCCCTAAATCTCCTCAGGACCCCTGCAAAGCCACCCCTTAGCCCCGCCCATTTCCCCTTTAGCCCCGCCCCCTCCCGGCCCTGCCGACCCAAATTCCCCCCCAAAAACCCCCCAAAACCCACAAAATTCCAAAAAAAAACCCCCCCCGAGACCCCCAAAAATCCCCTTAAAGACCCAAAATTCCCAAATAAAAGCCCCAAACCCCCTAAATCTCCTCAGGACCCCTGCAAAGCCACCCCTTAGCCCCGCCCACTCCCCCTCTAGCCCCGCCCATTTCCCCTTTAGCCCCGCCCCCTCCCGGCCCTGCCGACCCAAATTCCCCCCCAAAAACCCCCCAAAACCCCCAAAATTCCAGAAAAAAACCCCCCAGAGACCCCCAAAAATCCCCTTAAAGACCCAAAATTCCCAAATAAAAGCCCCAAACCCCCTAAATCTCCTCAGGACCCCTGCAAAGCCACCCCTTAGCCCCGCCCATTTCCCCTTTAGCCCCGCCCCCTCCCGGCCCTGCCGACCCAAATTCCCCCCCAAAACCCCCAAAATTCCAGAAAAAAACCCCCCAGAGACCCCCAAAAATCCCCTTAAAGACCCAACATTCCCAAATAAAAGCCCCAAACCCCCTAAATCTCCTCAGGACCCCTGCAAAGCCACCCCATAGCCCCGCCCATTTCCCCTTTAGCCCCGCCCCCTCCCGGCCCTGCCGACCCAAATTCCCCCCCAAAAACCCCCCAAAACCCCCAAAATTCCAAAAAAAACCCCCCCAGAGACCCCCAAAAATCCCCTTAAAGACCCAAAATTCCCAAATAAAAGCCCCAAACCCCCTAAATCTCCTCAGGACCCCTGCAAAGCCACCCCTTAGCCCCGCCTACTCCCCCTCTAGCCCCGCCCATTTCCCCTTTAGCCCCGCCCCCTCCCGGCCCTGCCGACCCAAATTCCCCCCCAAAAACCCCCCAAAACCCCCAAAATTCCAAAAAAAAACCCCCCATAGACCCCCAAAAATCCCCTTAAAGACCCAAAATTCCCAAATAAAAGCCCCAAACCCCCTAAATCTCCTCAGGACCCCTGCAAAGCCACCCCTTAGCCCCGCCCATTTCCCCTTTAGCCCCGCCCCCTCCCGGCCCTGCCGACCCAAATTCCCCCCCAAAAACCCCCCAAAACCCCCAAAATTCCAAAAAAAACCCCCCCAGAGACCCCCAAAAATCCCCTTAAAGACCCAAAATTCCCAAATAAAAGCCCCAAACCCCCTAAATCTCCTCAGGACCCCTGCAAAGCCACCCCTTAGCCCCGCCCACTCCCCCTCTAGCCCCGCCCATTTCCCCTTTAGCCCCGCCCCCTCCCGGCCCTGCCGACCCAAATTCCCCCCCAAAAACCCCCCAAAACCCCCAAAATTCCAAAAAAAACCCCCCCAGAGACCCCCAAAAATCCCCTTAAAGACCCAAAATTCCCAAATAAAAGCCCCAAACCCCCTAAATCTCCTCAGGACCCCTGCAAAGCCACCCCTTAGCCCTGCCCACTCCCCCTCTAGCCCCGCCCATTTCCCCTTTAGCCCCGCCCCCTCCCGGCCCTGCCGACCCAAATTCCCCCCCAAAAACCCCCCAAAACCCCCAAAATTCCAAAAAAAACCCCCCAGAGACCCCCAAAAATCC
>NW_027183896.1:0-41254 GCF_041296385.1 Aphelocoma coerulescens
GGGGATTTTGGGGGATTTTGGGGTCAGTTTGGGGGATTTTGGGGGATTTTGGGTACGTTTGGGGGATTTTGGGTTCGGTTTGAGGGATTTGGGGGGATTTGGGGGGATTTTGGGGGGTTTGGGGTTGGGTTTGGGGGATTTTGGGGGATTTTGGGGTCAGTTTGGGGGATTTTGGGTCAGGTTTGAGGGAATTTGGGTCGGGTTTGGGGAATTTGGGGGGATTTTGGGGTCAGTTTGGGCGATTTTGGGGGATTTTGGGTACGTTTGGGGGATTTTGGGTTCGGTTTGGGGGATTTGGGGGGATTTGGGGGGATTTTGGGGGATTTTGGGTTGGGTTTGGGGGATTTTGGGGGATTTTGGGGTCAGTTTGGGGGATTTTGGGGGATTTTGGGGTCAGTTTGGGGGATTTTGGGTCAGGTTTGAGGGAATTTGGGTCGGGTTTGGGGAATTTGGGGAGGAATTTGGGGGGATTTTGGGGTCAGTTTGGGGGATTTTGGGTTGGGTTTGGGGATTTTGGGGGATTTTGGGGTCAGTTCCGAGGATTTTGGGGTCAGTTTGGGGTCAGTTTGGGGGATTTTGGGTCGGGTTTGGAAGTTTTGGGTCGGTTTTGGGGTAGTTTGGGGGATTTTGGGGGATTTTGGGTCGGGTTTGGGGAATTTTGGGGGATTTGGAGGAGATTTGGGGGGGGATTTTGGAGGATTTTGGGAGATTTTGGGGAGATTTAGGGGGTTTTGGGGGAGATTTTGGGGGAATTTGGGGGAGGATTTTGGGAGATTTTGGGGGGGATTTTAGGGAGGATTTTGGGGGGATTTTGGGGGAATTTGGGGGGGTTTTTAGGGGGATTTTGGGGAGATTTTGGGGGATTTTGGGGGGATTTGGGGGGGATTTGGGGTCTCACCCCGGGAGCTGCCGTCGCCCTCGGGGACGTTCTCGTACGGCTCCTCCCCCTCCCCTTCCTCCGGCCCCTCCCCCGCCCCGCTGACGTCACCGGGGTCGCCGATGACGTCACCGATGACATCATCAGGAGGCTCCTGGGGGGTCCCGGGGGGGGTCGGGTCGGTCGGCAGAACCGTCCTGGGGGAGGGGGGAGGGGTCAGGGGTCACTCAGGGGTCACTCAGGGTCACTCAGGGGTCACTCAGAGGTCACTCAGAGGTCACTCAGGGGTCACTCCGGGGTCACTCAGGGGTCACTCAGGGTCACTCCGGGGTCACTCAGGGGTCACTCAGAGGTCACTCAGAGGTCACTCCGGGGTCACTCAGGGGTCACTCAGGGGTCACTCAGAGGTCACTCCGGGGTCACTCAGGGGTCACTCAGGGTCACTCAGGGGTCACTCAGGGGTCACTCAGGGGTCACTCCGGGGTCACTCAGGGGTCACTCAGGGTCACTCAGAGGTCACTCAGGGGTCACTCAGGGTCACTCAGAGGTCACTCAGGGGTCACTCAAGGGTCACTCAGAGGTCACTCAGGGGTCACTCGGGGTCACTCAGGGTCACTCAGGGGTCACTCAGGGGTCACTCAGGGGTCACTCAGGGGTCACTCCGGGGTCACTCAGGGGTCACTCAGGGTCACTCAGGGGTCACTCAGGGGTCACTCGGGGTCACTCAGGGGTCACTCAGGGGTCACTCAGGGTCACTCAGAGGTCACTCAGGGTCACTCAGGGGTCACTCAGGGGTCACTCAGGGGTCACTCAGGGGTCACTCAGGGGTCACTCACACGTAGCCGCTGGCGAAGGGCTCGTTGGAGTAATCGCCGTCCTCCGGGGGCTCTGGGGGAGGGGTCAGAGGTCACCCAGGGGTCACTCGGGGGTCAGAGGTCACCCAGAGGTCAAAGGTCACTCACCGGGCTCGGGGACGGCCGAGACGCGGCGGCTCGAGGGGGCCTGGGGGGGGCTGGGCGAGGGGGGGAGGGGGAGGGGTGGGGGAGGGGCCGTGGAGCCCCGCCCCCTCCCACAGAGCCCCTCCCCCCCTTTTTAGAAGCCCCTCCCCCCTTTTAAAAGCCCCTCCCCCACTTTTAGAAGCCCCTCCCCCACTTTTAGAAGCCCCTCCCCCACCTCAGCGAGCCCCTCCCCCCCCCCCCGAGCCCCTCCCCCACCCCAGAGAGCCTCTCCCCCCATGGAGCCCCTCCCCCACCCCAGAGAGCCCCTCCCCCCATGGAGCCCCTCCCCCACCCCAGAGAGCCCCTCCCCCACTTTTAGAAGCCCCTCCCCCCCACGGAGCCCCTCCCCCACCCTCTAAAGCCCCTCCCCCATTCACGGAGCCCCTCCCCCACCTCCCGGAGCCCCTTCCCTCTCTAAAGCCCCTCCCCCACCCCATCGAGCCCCTCCCCCCGCAGATCCCCTCCCCCACTCTGAGCCCCTCCCCCACCCCACAGCGCCCCTCCCCCACCTCTCTGAGAGCCCCTCCCCCACCCCAGAGAGCCCCTCCCCCCACAGAGCCCCTCCCCCACTTTTAGAAGCCCCTCCCCCACCTGAGAGCCCCTCCCCCACTCTGAGCCCCTCCCCCACTCTGAGCCCCTCCCCCACTCTGAGCCCCTCCCCCACCCCACAGAGCCCCTCCCCCACTCTGAGCCCCTCCCCCCACCTCCCAGAGCCCCTCCCCCAATATTTTTAACCCCCCTCCCCCTCCCCCCCCGCCCCTCCCCCACACCCACCCCAGGCTCCGAGGCTCGGCCGGGGCCCCCCAGGGCGGCTGCAGGGGGTGTGGGGGAGGGGCACCTGCGGGGGGGGGGAGGGGCAGAGAGAGAGAAGGGGGAGGGGTCAGCGGGGGGGTCCTGGGGGGGGGGGAGGGGCAGAAAGGGGGATTTGGGAGGGGGGAGGGGTCACGGGGGGCGTGGGGTCAGGGGGGGAGGGGCAGGGGTCACTCAGGGGTCAGCGGGGGTGGGGGAGGGGTCAGTGGGGTCAGTGGTGGGGGAGGGGTCACAGAGGGGTCAGGGGTCACTCAGGGTCACTCAGGGGTCACTCAGGGGTCAGGGGTCACTCAGGGGTCACTCAAGGGTCACTCCGGGGTCACTCCGGGGTCACTCAGAGGTCACTCAGGGGTCACTCAGGGGTCACTCAGGGTCACTCAGGGGTCACTCAGGGTCACTCAGGGGTCACTCAGGGGTCACTCAAGGGTCACTCAGGGGTCACTCAGGGGTCACTCAGAGGTCGCTCAGGGGTCACTCAGGGGTCACTCAGGGGTCACCCAGGGGTCACTCAGGGGTCACTCAGGGGTCACTCAGGGGTCACTCAGGGTCACTCAGGGTCACTCAGGGGTCACTCAAGGGTCACTCAGGGGTCACTCAGGGGTCACTCAGAGGTCGCTCAGGGGTCACTCAGGGGTCACTCAGGGGTCACCCAGGGGTCACTCAGGGGTCACTCAGGGGTCACTCAGGGGTCACTCAGGGCCACTCAGGGGTCACTCAGGGGTCACTCAGGGGTCACTCAGGGGTCACTCAGGGGTCACTCACAGCGCGGCGTCAGCACCATGAACCGGGCGGGGGGAGGGGCGCTGAGGGGCGGCCTGAAGGGGGGGAGGGGGAGGGGCGAGGTCAAACCCCGCCCCCACGGCCCCTCCCCCACCCCTCCCCCCCCCCCGCCCGCCCCTCCCCCACTCACTTGTAGTCGTAGTTGTCCTGCAGGGGGCGCTGCGGAGCTGCGGGGGGAGGGGCTGAGTGACCCCTGAGTGACCCCTGAGTGACCCCTGAGTGACCCCTGAGTGACCCCTGAGTGACCCCGGGACCCCCAAATTTCCCCAAATCCCCCAAAATCCCCCCCCAAGGCCCCCAAATCCCCTCCAGGACCCCCCCAGACCCCCCCGAAATCCCCCAAATCCCCCCCGAAATCTCCCAAATTCCCTTCAGGACCCCCCCAAATTCGGCTCCCAAGAGCCCCCAGAGCCCCAAATTCCCTCCAGGACCCCCAAACCCCCCCAAATCCCCCAAAATCCCCCCCAAATCCCCTCCAGGACCCCCAAACCCCCCCCCAATCCCCCCAAATCCCCTCCAGGACCCCCCCAGACCCCCCCAAAATCCCCCAAATCCCCCCCAAATCCCCTCCAGAACCTCCCAAATTCCACCCAAATCCCCCCCAAATTCCCTTCAGGACCCCCCCAAATTCGGCTCCCAAGAGCCCCCAGACCCCCAAATTCCCTCCAGGGTCCCCCAAATCCCCCCCAAATCCCCCCAAATCCCCCCAAATCCCCTCCAGGGTCCCCCAAGTTCCTTCCCAGACCCCCAAATCCCCTCCAGGACCCCCAAAACCCCCCCCAGGGCCCCCCAAATCCCCTCCAGGACCCCCCCAGACCCCCCCAAAATCCCCCAAATTCCCCCCGAAATCCCCCAAATTCCCTTCAGGACCCCCCCAAATTCGGCTCCCAAGAGCCCCCAGACCCCCAAATTCCCTCCAGGGACCCCAAAATCCCCCCCCAAATTCCCCAAATCCCCTCCAGGACCCCCCAAATCCCCTCCAAATCCCCTCCAGGACCCCCAAATCCCCCAGACTCCCCCAAATCCCACCAAATCCCCTCCAGAGCCTCCCAAATTCCACCCAAATCCCCCCAAAATCCCCCCAAATCCCCTCCAGGACCCCCCAAATCCCCCAGACCCCCCCAAATCCCCCGAAACCCCCCACTAGAACCTCCCAAATTCCACCTAAATCCCCCCGAAATCCCCCAAATTCCCTTCAGGACCCCCCCCAAATTCGGCTCCCAAGAGCCCCCAGAGCCCCAAATCCCCTCCAGGGTCCCCCAAATCCCCCCCAAATCCCCCCCAAATCCCCTCCAGGACCCCCCAGATCCCCCAAAATCCCCCAAATCCCCCCCAAATCCCCTCTAGAACCTCCCAAATTCCACCCAAATCCCCCCAAATCCCCCCCAAATCCCCTCCAGGACCCCCAAACCCCCCCGACCCCCCAAATTCGGCTCCCAAGAGCCCCCAGACCCCCAAATTCCCTCCAGGGTCCCCCAAGTTCCTTCCCAGATCCCCAAATCCCCCCGAAATCCCCCCAAATCCCCTCCAGGACTCCCAAAATCCCCCCCGGGCCCCCCAAATCCCCTCCAGGACCCCCCAGACCCCCCCAAAATCCCCCAAATCCCCCCCAAATCCCCCCCAAATTCCCTTCAGGACCCCCCCAAATCGGCTCCCAAGAGCCCCCAAGACCCCCAAATTCCCTCCAGGGTCCCCCAAATCCCCCCCAAATTCCTCAAATCCCCTTCAGGACCCCCAAAACCCCCCCCGGGCCCCCCAAATCCCCTCCAGGACCCCCCCAGACCCCCCCAAAATCCCCCAAATCCCCCCCAAATCCCCTCCAGAACCTCCCAAATTCCACCCAAATCCCCCCAAATCCCCCCCAAATCCCCTCCAGGACCCCCAAACCCCCCCGACCCCCCAAATTCGGCTCCCAAGAGCCCCCAGACCCCCAAATTCCCTCCAGGGTCCCCCAAGTTCCTTCCCAGACCCCCAAATCCCCTCCAGGACCCCCAAAACCCCCCCCGGGCCCCCCAAATCCCCTCCAGGACTCCCCCAGACCACCCTCAAATCCCCCAAATCCCCCAAATTCCCTTCAGGACCCCCCCAAATTCGGCTCCCAAGAGCCCCCAGACCCCCAAATTCCCTCCAGGGACCCCAAAATCCCCCCCCAAATTCCCCAAATCCCCTCCAGGACCCCCCAAATCCCCTCCAAATCCCCTCCAGGACCCCCAAATCCCCCAGACTCCCCCAAATCCCCCCAAATCCCCTCCAGAGCCTCCCAAATTCCACCCAAATCCCCCCAAAATCCCCCCAAATCCCCTCCAGGACCCCCCAAATCCCCCAGACCCCCCCAAATCCCCCGAAACCCCCCACTAGAACCTCCCAAATTCCACCTAAATCCCCCCGAAATCCCCCAAATTCCCTTCAGGACCCCCCCCAAATTCGGCTCCCAAGAGCCCCCAGAGCCCCAAATCCCCTCCAGGGTCCCCCAAATCCCCCCCAAATCCCCCCCAAATCCCCTCCAGGACCCCCCAGATCCCCCAAAATCCCCCAAATCCCCCCCAAATCCCCTCTAGAACCTCCCAAATTCCACCCAAATCCCCCCAAATCCCCCCCAAATCCCCTCCAGGACCCCCAAACCCCCCCGACCCCCCAAATTCGGCTCCCAAGAGCCCCCAGACCCCCAAATTCCCTCCAGGGTCCCCCAAGTTCCTTCCCAGATCCCCAAATCCCCCCGAAATCCCCCCAAATCCCCTCCAGGACTCCCAAAATCCCCCCCGGGCCCCCCAAATCCCCTCCAGGACCCCCCAGACCCCCCCAAAATCCCCCAAATCCCCCCCAAATCCCCCCCAAATTCCCTTCAGGACCCCCCCAAATTCGGCTCCCAAGAGCCCCCAGACCCCCAAATTCCCTCCAGGGACCCCAAAATCCCCCCCCAAATTCCCCAAATCCCCTTCAGGACCCCCAAAATCCCCCAGACCCCCCCCAAATCCCCCCAAATCCCCTCTAGAACCTCCCAAATTCCACCCAAATCCCCCCAAATCCTCTCCAAATCCCCCCCAAATCCCCCCCCAAACGCCCCCCCCCCCCTCCCCCCCCGCCCCTCCCCCACTCACGGCGGGGGCGGCGGCAGCGCGCGCAGAGCGAGGCCAGCAGGGGGGGGAGGGGCAGCAGCAGCAGCGCCCAGAGCGGCGCCTCCATGGGGGAGGGGGGGGCTGGGGGGGGCTGGGGGGGGACCCCGAGATTGGGGGAGGGGGGGAGGGGGAGAGACCCCCCCCCCCCCAAAACCTCCCCAAAAAATCCCCCCAAAATCTCCCCCAAAATCTGCCCCAAAATCTGCCCCAAACCCCCAGAACCTCCCCAAAATCCTCCCCAAAATCCTCCCCAAAACCCCCCCAAAGCTCCCCAAAAACCCCAAAATTCCCCCAAAACCTCCCCAAACTCCCCAAATCTCCCCAAAACCCCCGAAACCTCCTCAAAATCCCCCAAACCCACGAAAACCCCCCCAAAATCCTCCCCAACCCCCCCCCAAACCCTCCAAAACCTCCCCAAAACCCCCAACCCCCCTAAAAACCACCCCAAACCCCCCCAATTCTCCCAAAATCCCCCCAAAATCCTCCCCAAAACCCCCAACCCCCCCAATACCCCCCAAAATCCCCCCAAAAACCTCCCCAAATCCCCCCAAAATCCCCCAAAATCTCCCCCAGCCCCCCCACAACCTCCCCAAAATTCCCCAAAACCCCAAAAATCTCCCCAAAACCTCCCCAAATCCTCCTAAAACTCCCAACCCCCCCAAGACCCCCCCAAAATCCCCCAAATCTCCCCCAAAACCCCCAAAATCTCCCCAAAACCCCCCCAACCCCCCCCAAATTCCCCAAAATCCTCCCCAAAGCTCCCCAAAACCCCCCCCAAAAAACCTCCCCAAATCCCACAAAATCTCCCCAAAACCCGCCCAAATCCCCCCAAAACCCCCAAAACCTCCCCAAAACCCCAAAATCTCCCCCAAACCCCCCGAAACTTCCCCAAAATCTCCCCAAAAACCTCCAAAACCCCCCCAAAATCCTCCCCAACCCCCCCCAAAATCCCCCAATCCCCCCCAAAATCCCCCAAATCTCCCCAAAACCCCCCCAATTCCCCCCCAAATCCTCCAAAACCCCCCAAAACCTCCCCAAAATCCCCTCAAAATCCCCCAACCCCTCCTGAATCCTCCAAAACCTCCCCAAAAGCCCCAAAATCTCCCCAAAAGCCCCAAAATCTCCCCCCAAAACCCCGGAATTTGGGGTCCCGGGAGGCGCAAAAATTGGGGGAGACCCCAAAGTTGGGGGGGGGGGGGCTCAGGGGTCGGATCCGTAAATTTGGGGGTCCCACCCCAAAATTTGGGGGGGTCCCACCCTAAAATTGGGGGGTCCCAGCCCCTCCTGACCCATAAATTTGGGGGTCCCGTCCCAAAATCTGCTTGGGGGGGGGGGGGGGAATTTCGGGGCTCTCACCCCCAAATTTGGGGGTCCCAGGGGGTCCCAACCCCATCGATTTGGGGGTCCCGCCCCTCCCCCCCCAGAGCCGCGTCCCCCCCACCCCAAAAAAGCCCCAAATCTCCCCAAAAACGCCCCCCCCGCCCCAAAAAAACCCCCAAAAAACCCCAAAAAACCCCAAACCTGCGTCCGCCGCCGCCTCGGGCGCCCCAAAATCCGCCGGGGCCCCTCCCCCCCCCCCCCCAGGAAGCTGCGGCCGCTGTGGGGCAGGAAATGTGTGGGGCGGGGAGGGGGGGGGAGGGGGATGTGGGGCGGGGGAAGGGGGGGGAGGGGCCGAGAGAGAGGCGGAGGCGAAAATTTGGGGGGTTCAGAGTTTATTTGGGGGGGTTGGGACCCCCAAAATCGGGTCAGGACCCCCCTAATGTGGGGCTGGGAGCTGAAATGTGGGGCTGGAACCCCAAAATCGGGTCAGGACCCCCCAAATGTGGGGCCAGAAACCGCAAATGTGGGGCTGGGACCAAAGTGTGGGGCTGGGACCTCCAAATGTGGGGCTGGGAACCAAAATGTGGGGCTGGGACCTCGAATGTGGGGCCGGGGACCCCCAAAATCGGGTCAGGACCCCCCAAATGTGGGGCTGGGACCCCAAAATGTGGGGCTGAGACCCCAAAATGTGGGGCCGGGGACCGCAAACGTGGGGCTGGAACCCCAAATGCGGGGCTGAGACCCCCAAATTGGGTCCAGGATTCCCAAATGTGGGGCTGGGACCCCCAAATGTGGGGCTGGGACCGCAAATGTGGGGCTGGGACCGCAAATGTGGGGCTGGGAGCCCAAATGTGGGGCTGGGACCCCCAAAATCGGGTCAGGACCCCCCAAATGTGGGTCTGGGAGCCCCAAATGTGGGGCTGGGACCGCAAATGTGGGGCTGGGACCTCCAAATGTGGGGCTGGGAGCTCAAATGTGGGGCTGGGACCCCCAAATTGGGTCCAGGATCCCCAAATGTGGGTCTGGGAGCTGAAATGTGGGGCTGGAACCCCAAAATCGGGTCAGGAGCCCCCAAATGTGGGGCTGAGACCCCAAAATGTGGGGCTGGGACCCCAAAATGTGGGGCTGAGAGCCCAAATGTGGGGCTGGGAACCAAAATGTGGGGCTGGGAGCCCCAAACGTGGGGCTGGGACCTCGAATGTGGGGCCGGGAACCACAAATGTGGGGCTGAGACCCCAAAATCAGGTCAGGACCCCCCAAATGTGGGGCTGGGACCGCAAATGTGGGGCTGGGACCCCCCGGTGCAGTGGTCAGCGGCTCCTGCTGTGGTCACTGACCCCTGCTGTGGTCAGCGCCTCCGGCCAGCCCAGGTGGGTCAGTGGCCAGTGACTCCAGCCAGCCCAGCCCAGGTGTGGGTCAGTGGTCACTCTGGCCAGCCCAGGTGTGGGTCAGTGGTCAGTGACTCCGGCCAGCCCAGGTGGGTCAGTGGTCACTCCGGCCAGCCCAGCTGTGGTCAGTGTGGTCAGCGGTCAGTGACTCCGGCCAGCCCAGCTGTGGTCAGTGGTCACTCAGGCCAGCCCATACGGTCAGTGGTCAGTGTGGTCAGCGGTCAGCGCTCCGGCCAGCCCAGGTGTGGTCAGTGGTCAGTGACTCCGGCCAGCCCAGGTGTGGGTCAGTGGCCAGTGACTCTGGCCAGCCCAGGTGTGGTCAGTGGTCAGTGGCTCCGGCCAGCCCAGCTGTGGTCAGTGGGTCAGTGGTCAGTGGCCAGTGACTCCGGCCAGCCCAGGTGGGTCAGTGGCCAGTGGCTCCGGCCAGCCCGTACGGTCAGTGTGGTCAGTGTGGTCAGTGGTCAGCGGCTCAGGCCAGCCCAGCTGTGGTCAGTGGCCAGTGGCCAGTGGCTCCGGCCAGCCCAGCTGTGGTCAGTGGCCAGTGGCCAGTGGCTCCGGCCAGCCCAGCTGTGGCCAGTGTGGTCAGTGGCCAGCGGCTCCGGCCAGCCCAGCTGTGGTCAGTGGCCAGCGGTTCAGGCCAGCCCAGCTGTGGTCAGTGTGGTCAGTGGTCACTCAGGCCAGCCCAGCTGTGGTCAGTGGCCAGCGGTTCAGGCCAGCCCGTGGCGTGTCCGGCCGGTGGCCGCAGGGGGTCCCGCGGTGGCCGCGGCGTCGTCGTCGTCGTCGCTGTCGCCGTCGGGGGGCAGCCCTGGGGGGGGGAGGGGAGTTCTGGAACCTTCTGGGGGCCCCATGGGGGTCTGGGGGGTTCCGGAAGGTTCCATTTGGGTTCTGGGGGGGCCCATTGGGTTCTATGGGGTTCTGGAAGGTTCCATTGGGTTCTGTAGGGTTCTATGGGGTTCTAGAAGGTTCTATGGGGTCCCATTGGGTTCTATGGGGTTCCGGAAGGTTCCATTGGGTTCTATGGGGTCCCATTGGGTTCTATGGGGTTCCATTGGGTTCTATGGGGCTCTAGAAGGTTCCATTGGGTTCTATGGGGTCCCATTGGGTTCTATGGGGTTCCGGAAGGTTCCATTGGGTTCTATGGGGTCCCATTGGGTTCTATGGGGTTCTAGAAGGTTCTGTGGGGCTCCATTGGGTTCTGTGGGGTTCTAGAAGGTTCTGTGGGTCCCATTGGGTTCTATGGGGCTCCAGAAGGTTCTGTGGGGTTCTGGAAGATTCTGTGGGGCCCCATTGGGTTCTGTGGGGTTCTAGAAGGTTCTATGGGGTCCCATTGGGTTCCATTGGGTTCTGTGGGGTCCCATTGGGGTTCTATGGGGTTCTAGAAGGTTCCATCAGGTTCTGTGGGGCTCTAGAAGGTTCTCTGGGGGTCTATGGGGTTCTATGGGGCACTGGGGGGGCCCATTGGGTTCTATGGGGTTCTAGAAGGTTCCATTGGGTTCTATGGGGTTCTATGGGGTTCTGTGGGGGTCTGTGGGGTTCCATGGGGCACTGGGGGGGCCCATTGGGTTCTATGGGGTTCTAGAAGGTTCTGTGGGGTTCTGTGGGGTCCCATTGGGATCTATGGGGCTCCAGAAAGTTCCATTGGGTTCTATGGGGTCCCATTGGGTTCTATGGGGTTCCGGAAGGTTCCATTGGGATCTATGGGGTCCCATTGGGTTCTATGGGGTTCCGGAAGGTTCCATTGGGTTCTATGGGGTCCCATTGGGTTCTATGGGGTTCCAGAAGGTTCCATTGGGTTCTATGGGGTCCCATTGGGTTCTATGGGGTCCCATTGGGTTCTGGGGGGTTCTAGAAGGGTCCATTGGGTTCTATGGGGTTCTAGAAAGTTCTATGGGGTTCCATTGGGTTCTAGAAGGTTCTATGGGGTTCTGTGGGGTTCTGTGGGGTCCCATTGGGTTCTATGGGGTTCCGGAAGGTTCCATTGGGTTCTATGGGGTCCCATTGGGTTCTATGGGGTTCTAGAAGGTTCTGTGGGGCTCCATTGGGTTCTGTGGGGTTCTAGAAGGTTCTGTGGGTCCCATTGGGTTCTATGGGGCTCCAGAAGGTTCTGTGGGGTTCTGGAAGATTCTGTGGGGCCCCATTGGGTTCTGTGGGGTTCTAGAAGGTTCTATGGGGTCCCATTGGGTTCCATTGGGTTCTGTGGGGTCCCATTGGGGTTCTATGGGGTTCTAGAAGGTTCCATCAGGTTCTGTGGGGCTCTAGAAGGTTCTCTGGGGGTCTATGGGGTTCTATGGGGCACTGGGGGGGCCCATTGGGTTCTATGGGGTTCTAGAAGGTTCCATTGGGTTCTATGGGGTTCTAGAAGGTTCTATGGCGTCCCATTGGGTTCTATGGGGTTCCAGAAGGTTCCATTGGGTTCTATGGGGTTCTATGGGGTTCTGTGGGGGTCTGTGGGGTTCCATGGGGCACTGGGGGGGCCCATTGGGTTCTATGGGGTTCTAGAAGGTTCTGTGGGGTTCTGTGGGGTCCCATTGGGATCTATGGGGCTCCAGAAAGTTCCATTGGGTTCTATGGGGTCCCATTGGGATCTATGGGGCTCCAGAAGGTTCCGTGGGGTTCTGTGGGGCTCTGTGGGGTCCCATGGGGTTCTATGGGGTTCTAGAAGGTTCCATCAGGTTCTGTGGGGCTCTAGAAAGTTCTCTGGGGGTCTATGGGGTTCTATGGGGCACTGGGGGGGCCCACTGGGTTCTATGGGACTCTAGAAGGTTCTATGGCATCCCATTGGGTTCTATGGGGCTCCAGAAGGTTCCATTGGGTTCTGTGGGGTTCTATGGGGTTCTGTGGGGGTCTGTGGGGTTCTATGGGGCACTGGGGGGGCCCATTGGGTTCTATGGGGTTCCAGAAGGTTCTGTGGGGTCCCATTGGGTTCTATGGGGCTCCAGAAAGTTCCATTGGGTTCTATGGGGTCCCATTGGGTTCTATGGGGTTCTGGAAGGCTCCATTGGGTTCTATGGGGTTCTGTGGGGTCCCATTGGGTTCTATGGGGCTCTAGAAGATTCCATGGGGTCCCATTGGGATCTAAGGGGTTCTAGAAGGTTCTGTGGGGTCCCATTGGGATCTATGGGGCTCTAGAAGGTTCCATTGGGTTCTGTGGGGTTCCAGAAGGTTCTGTGGGGCTCTGTGGGGCTCCAGAAGGTTCCGTGGGGCTCCATTGGGTTCTATGGGGTTCTAGAAGGTTCTATGGGGTTCCATTGGGTTCTATGGGGCTCCAGAAGGCTCCATTGGGTTCTGTGGGGTTCTGTGGGGTTCTAGGAGGTTCTGTGAGGTCCCATTGGGATCTATGGGGGCTCTAGAAGGTTCTGTGGGGTCCCATTGGGTTCTGTGGGGTTCCAGAAGGTTCTGTGGGGCTCTGTGGGGCTCCAGAAGGTTCTGTGGGGTCCCATTGGGTTCTATGGGGCTCCAGAAGGCTCCATTGGGGTCTATGGGGTTCCAGAAGGTTCTGTGGGGTTCCATTGGGTTCTATGGGGTCCCATTGGGTTCTGTGGGGCTCCAGAAGGTTCCACTGGGGCTCCATTGGGTTCTAGAAGGTTCCGTAGGGTCCCATTGGGTTCTATGGGGTTCCAGAAGGTTCTGTGGGCCCCATGGGGTTCCATGGGGCACTGGAGGGGCCCATTGGGTTCTATGGGGCTCCAGAAGGTTCTGTGGGGTTCCACTGGGTTCTCTGGGGTTCCATAGGGTGCTGCAGGGCTCTGTGGGGTTCTAGAGGACTCTAGAAGAGGTTCCAGGAGATTCTATGGGGTTCCAGGGGGTTCTATGGGGCCCTAGAGGGTTCTATGGGGGTCTATGGGGCGCTGTGGGGTTCTACGGGACTCTAGAAGCTTCTCTGGGGCTCTAGAAAGTTCTATGGGGTTCCATGGGGTCCTATGGGGCTCTAGAGGGTTCTATGGGGTTCCATGGGGTCCTATGGGGCTCTAGAGGGTTCTGTGGGGGTCTATGGGGCGCTGTGGGGTCCTACGGGACTCTAGAAGCTTCTCTGGAACTCCAGAAGCTTCTGCAGGATTTCCAGGGAACGCCCGGGGCTTATTATGGGGTGCCACGGGGGGTCTCCGCGGGTTCTAGAACCTTCTCCACCGTTCTATGGGGCACCCCCGAATCCCTCCTTGGGGGTCCTCCCACCCAGCAGGGGTCTCCCTCTCCCCGCCGCGGGTCCTCCCGGCCGCCAGGGGGCGCGCTCTCACCGCGGGCTTCCCGCCGGGCCCTGCGCCGGTCCCTGGGGAGGGCGTTGCCGGCGGCCAGGAAAGCGGCGCCGCCGAGGGCGGCGGCGAACGGGAGCAGCAGCAGCGCCCGGAGCAGGGCCCCGGCCCCGCGCTGGAACGAGACGGCGGCAGCGCCGCCCCCCAGAGCATCGCTGAGCTGCGGGGAGAGGGCCAGGGTTAGCGGAGAGTGGGGCACCGGTGCTCCCCCAGTGCCCTCCCAGTAAGGCCCCAGTGCCCTCCCAGTACGGCCCCAGTGCTCCCCTCAGAGCAGCCATGGAGGCCCCGCCCCCCCCCTCCCCTCACGCGGCGGAGCCAAAGGAAAAGGCGGGAACGGCCTGAGGGGAGCGGGCCTGACCCCCCCAGTGCCCTCCCAGTGCTCCCCCAGTGCTCCCAGTATGGCCCCAGTGCCCTCCCAGTGCTCCCAGTAAGGCCCCAGTGCTCCCAGTACGGCCCCAATGCCCTCCCAGTGCTCCCAGTAAGGCCCCAGTGCTCCCCTCACAGCAGCCATGGAGGCCCCGCCTCAGGCGCGTGAGGGGGCGGAGCCAAAGAAAAAGGCGGGAACGGCCTGAGGGGAGCGGGCCTGACCCCCCCCAGTGCGGGCCCAGTGCTCCCAGTATGGCCCCAGTGCTCCCAGTAAGGCCCCAGTGCTCCCCCAGTGCTCCCAGTACGGCCCCAGTGCTCCCCTCAGAGCAGCCATGGAGGCCCCGCCCCCCCCCCTCACGCGGCGGAGCCAAAGGAAAAGGCGGGAACGGCCCCCCCAGTGCTCCCCCAGTGCTCCCAGTATGGCCCCAGTGCTCCCAGTATGGGCCCAGTGCTCTCCCAGTGCTCCCAGTATGGCCCCAGTGCCCTCCCAGTGCTCCCAGTATGGCCCCAGTGCTCCCCTCACAGCAGCCACGGAGGCCCTGCCCCCCCCTCCCCTCACGCGGCGGAGCCAAAGGAAAAGGCGGGAACGGCCTGAGGGGGGCGGGCCTGACCCCCCAGTGCCCTCCCAGTGCTCCCCCAGTGCTCCCAGTATGGCCCCAGTGCCCTCACAGTGCTCCCAGTATGGCCTCAGTGCTCTCCCAGTGCTCCCAGTATGGCCCCAGTGCTCCAAGTAAGGTCCCAGTGCTCCCCTCAGAGCAGCCATGGAGGCCCCGCCTCAGGTGTATGAGGGGGCGGAGCCAAAGAAAAAGGCGGGAACGGCCTGAGGGGAGCGGGCCTGACCCCCCCCAGTGCGGGCCCAGTGCTCCCAGTAAGGCCCCAGTGCTCCCAGTAGGGCCCCAGTGCTCTCCCAGTGCTCCCAGTACGGCCCCAGTGCTCCCCTCAGAGCAGCCATGGAGGCCCCGCCCCCCCCCTCACGCGGCGGAGCCAAAGGAAAAGGCGGGAACGGCCCCCCCAGTGCTCCCCCAGTGCTCCCAGTATGGCCCCAGTGCTCCCAGTATGGGCCCAGTGCTCTCCCAGTGCTCCCAGTATGGCCCCAGTGCCCTCCCAGTGCTCCCAGTACGGCCCCAGTGCTCCCCTCACAGCAGCCACGGAGGCCCCGCCCCCCCCTCCCCTCACGCGGCGGAGCCAAAGGAAAAGGCGGGAACGGCCTGAGGGGAGCGGGCCTGACCCCCCCAGTGCCCTCCCAGTGCTCCCCCAGTGCTCCCAGTATGGCCCCAGTGCCCTCCCAGTGCTCCCCCAGTGCTCCCAGTATGGCCCCAGTGCCCTCCCAGTGCTCCCCCAGTGCTCCCAGTATGGCCCCAGTGCCCTCCCAGTGCTCCCCCAGTGCTCCCAGTATGGCCCCAGAGCCCTCCCAGTGCTCCCAGTAAGGCCCCAGTGCTCCCCTCAGAGCAGCCACGGAGGCCCCGCCTCAGGCGCGTGAGGGGGTGGAGCCAAAGAAAAAGGCGGGAACGGCCTGAGGGGAGCGGGCCTGACCCCCCCCAGTGCTCCCAGTATGGCCCCAGTGCCCTCCCAGTGCTCCCAGTAAGGCCCCAGTGCTCCCCCTGTGCTCCCAGTATGGCCCCAGTGCTCCCAGTATGGCCCCAGTGCTCCCCCAGTGCTCCCAGTATGGCCCCAGTGCTCCCAGTATGGCCCCAGTGCCCTCCCAGTGCTCCCAGTATGGCCCCAGTGCCCTCTCAGTGCTCCCAGTACGGCCCCAGTGCTCCCCTCAGAGCAGCCACGGAGGCCCCGCCCCCCCCCCCTCCCCTCACGCGGCGGAGCCAAAGGAAAAGGCGGGAACGGCCTGAGGGGGGCGGGCCTGACCCCCCCCAGTGCCCTCCCAGTGCTCCCCCAGTGCTCCCAGTATGGCCCCAGTGCCCTCCCAGTGCTCCCAGTATGGCCCCAGTGCTCCCCCAGTGCTCCCAGTAGGGCCCCAGTGCCCTCCCAGTAGGGCCCCAGTGCTCCCCTCAGAGCAGCCATGGAGGCCCCGCCTCAGGCGCGTGAGGGGGCGGAGCCAAAGAAAAAGGCGGGAACGGCCTGAGGGGAGCGGGCCTGACCCCCCCCAGTGCGGGCCCAGTGCTCCCAGTAAGGCCCCAGTGCTCTCCCAGTGCTCCCAGTATGGCCCCAGTGCCCTTCCAGTGCTCCCAGTAAGGCCCCAGTGCTCCCCCAGTGCTCCCAGAAAGGCCCCAGTGCCCTCCCAGTGCTCCCAGTAAGGCCCCAGTGCTCCCCTCACAGCAGCCACGGAGGCCCCGCCCCCCCCCCCCTCACGCGGCGGAGCCAAAGAAAAAGGCGGGAACGGCCTGAGGGGAGCGGGCCTGACCCCCCCAGTGCCCTCCCAGTGCTCCCCCAGTGCTCCCAGTATGGCCCCAGTGCCCTCCCAGTGCTCCCAGTAAGGCCCCAGTGCTCCCAGTACGGCCCCAATGCCCTCCCAGTGCTCCCAGTGCGGCCCCAGTGCTCCCCTCAGAGCAGCCGTGGAGGCCCCGCCTCAGGCGCGTGAGGGGGCGGAGCCAAAGAAAAAGGCGGGAACGGCCTGAGGGGAGCGGGCCTGACCCCCCCCAGTGCCCTCCCAGTGCTCCCAGTAAGGCCCCAGCGCCCTCCCAGTGCTCCCAGTAAGGCCCCAGTGCTCCCAGTAAGGCCCCAGTGCTCCCCTCACAGCAGCCACGGAGGCCCCGCCCCCCCCTCCCCTCACGCGGCAAAAGGCGGGAACGGCCTGAGGGGGGCGGGCCTGACCCCCCCAGTGCCCTCCCAGTGCTCCCATTAAGGCCCCAGTGCTCTCCCAGTGCTCCCAGTAAGGCCCCAGTGCTCCCGCAGTGCTCCCAGTAAGGCCCCAGTGCCCTCCCAGTGCTCCCAGTAAGGCCCCAGTGCTCTCCCAGTGCTCCCAGTAAGGCCCCAGTGCCCTCCCAGTGCTCCCAGTAAGGCCCCAGTGCTCTCCCAGTGCTCCCAGCAAGGCCCCAGTGCTCTCCCAGTGCTCCCAGTAAGGCCCCAGTGCCCTCCCAGTGCTCCCAGTAAGGCCCCAGTGCTCTCCCAGTGCTCCCAGCAAGGCCCCAGTTCCCTCCCAGTGCTCCCAGTAAGGCTCCAGTGCACCTAGTATGGCCCCAGTTCCCTCCCAGTGCTCCCAGTATGGCCCCAGTGCTCCCAGCAAGGCCCCAGTGCACTCCCAGTGCTCCCAGTAAGGCCCCAGTGCTCTCAGTACAGCCCCAGTGCCCTCCCAGTGCTCCCAGTATGGCCCCAGTGCCCTCCCAGCGCTCCCAGTATGGCCCCAGTGCCCTCCCAGTGCTCCCAGCAAGGCCCCAGTGCTCTTCCAGTGCTCCCAGTATGGCCCCAGTGCTCCCAGTAAGGGCCTAGAGCCTCTCCCAGTGCTCCCAGTAAGGCCCCAGTGCTCCCCCAGTGCTCCCAGTATGGCCCCAGTGCCTTCCCAGTCCATCCCAGTGCCCCCCAATCCCCTCCCAATCCCTCCCAGTCCATCCCAGTCCCCTCCCACTCCACTCCCACCCCCTCCCAGTTCATCCCAGTCCCTCCCAATCCCTCCCAGTGCCCCCCAATCCCCTCCCAGTCCCTCCCAGTCCCTCCCAGTCCCTCCCAGAGCCTCCCAGTCTCACCAGTCCCACCAGGTAGGGGCTCCCAGCGTCTCCCAGTAGGTGCGAGGCCACGATCTGCAGCGCCTCGGCCGTGGAGCGCCGGGGGGGGGGCACCACGTACTGGGAAGGGGCACTGGGGTTACTGGGAGCAACTGGGACGGGCCCGGCGCCCCCCCCCAGCGGCTCCCAGTGGCTCCCAGTGGCTCCCAGTCTCACCAGTAAGATGTCGGCCACGATGGCCCAGTTCAGGGACAGGAGGGTCTCACCCACGAAGATGAAAACCTGGGGGGGGAGAGGGGCTCCCAGTTTGTCCCAGTTTGTCCCAGTTCATCCCAGTGACCATCCCAGTCCATCCCAGTGACATCCCAGTCCATCCCAGTTTGTCCCAGTGCCTCCCAGTGACCATCCCAGTTGGTCCCAGTTCATCCCAGTGACCACCCCAGTGCCTCCCAGTCCCTCCCAGTGACCTCCAATCCCCTCCCAGTCCATCCCAGTCCCCCCCAGTCCCCTCCCAGTCCCTCCCAGTCCCTCCCAATCCCCTCCCAGTGCCCCCCAGTCCCTCCCAATCCTCTCCCAGTCCATCCCAGTGCCCCCCAATCTCCTCCCAGTCCCTCCCAATCCCCTCCCAGTGCCCCCCAGTCCCTCCCAATCCTCTCCCAGTCCATCCCAGTGCCCCCCAATCCCCTCCCAGTCCCTCCCAGTCCCCCCCAATCCCCTCCCAGCCCCTCCCAGTCCCCTCCTAGTCCCTCCCAGTCCATCCCAGTCCCCCCAGTTCCTCCCAATCCCCTCCCAATCCCCCCCAATCCCCCCCAATCCCCTCCGAATCCCCCCCAATCCCCTCCCAGTCCCTCCCAGTCCCCTCCCAGTCCTTCCCAGTCCCCCCCAATCCCCCCCAATCCTCTCCAATCCCCTCCCAGTCCCTCCCAGTCCCCCCCAGTCCCCTCCCAGTCCCCCAGTTCCTCCCAATCCCCTCCCAGTCCCCCCCAATCCCCTCCCAGTCCCTCCCAGTCCCCCCTCAACCCCCCCAATCCCCTCCCAGTCCCTCCCAGTCCCCCCCAATCCCCTCCCAATCCCCCCCAATCCCCTCCCAGTCCCTCCCAGTCCCCCCCAGTCCCTCCCAATCCCCTCCCAGTCCCTCCCAGTCCCCCCCAATCCCCTCCCAATCCCCTCCCAATCCCCTCCCAGTCCCCCCCAGTCCCCTCCCAGTCCCCCCAGTTCCTCCCAATCCCATCCCAGTCCCCCCCAATCCCCTCCCAATCCCCCCCAATCCCCCCCAATCCCCTCCCAATCCCCTCCCAGTCCATCCCAGTCCCCCCCAATCCCCTCCCAATCCCCTCCCAGTCCCTCCCAGTCCCCCCCAATCCCCTCCCAGTCCCTCCCAGTCCCTCCCAGTCCCCCCCAATCCCCTCCCAATCCCCTCCCAATCCCCTCCCAGTCCCCCCCAATCCCCTCCAAGTCCCTCCCAGTCCCCCCCAGTCCCCTCCCAGTCCCTCCCAGTCCCCCCCAGTCCCCCCCAGTCCCTCCCAATCCCCTCCCAGTCCCTCCCAGTCCCCCCCAATCCCCTCCCAGTCCCTCCCAGTCCCTCCCAGTCCCCCCCAATCCCCTCCCAATCCCCTCCCAATCCCCTCCCAGTCCCCCCCAATCCCCTCCAAGTCCCTCCCAGTCCCCCCCAGTCCCCTCCCAGTCCCTCCCAGTCCCCCCCAGTCCCCTCCCAGTCCCTCCCAATCCCCCCCAATCCCCTCCCAGTCCCTCCCAGTCCCTCCCAATCCCCCCCAATCCCCTCCCAATCCCCCCCAATCCCCCCCCAATCCCCTCCCAGCCCCTCCCAGTCCCTCCCAGTCCCTCCCAGTGCCCCCCGGCAGCGCTCACGTAGGCGGCGGGGGGGCAGGGCCGGGCGCAGAGCAGCGCCAGCAGCAGGAAGGGCGCCCCCCCCAGGAGCCCCCCCGCGCACAGCAATGGATCCGCCCGGGGGTGCCGGGGGCGGAGCCTCCGCGACAGCTCCGCCCCCAGCCCCACCCCCAGCACCCCCGAGCCGCAGGTCAGCGCCCCGAACAGCAGGCTGGGGGTCAAAGGTCACCCGGGGGTCAGCCGGGGGTCAGCCCCACCCCAAATGTCCCCAAAATATCCCCCAAGTGCCCCTCCCCCCACCCCAAATGTCCCCAATTCCGGGGGTCCCCCCCCAGCCCCACCCCCAGCCCCAAGGTCTCCCCTCCCCCCAAACGTCCTCAAATTGTCCCCAAAATGTCCCCAAAATGTCCCCAAAATGACCCAAAATTGTCCCAACAATGTCCCCAAAGCTGACCCCAAAATGTCCCCAAATGCCCGAAAATATCCCCAAAAATGTCCCCAAAAATATCCCCAAAAATGTCCCCAAAATGTCCCCAAATTGTCCCTAAACTGTCCCAAAAAATGTCCCCAAACTGACCCCAAATGCCTGAAAATATCCCCAAAAATGATCCCAAAAATGTCCCCAAATTGTCCCCAAAACGTCCCCAAAACTGACCCCAAAATGTCCCCAGAAATGCCCCCAAAATGTCCCTAATTGTCCCCAACTTGTCCCCAAAAATGTCCCCAAAAGGTCCCCAAATTATCCCCAAAATGTTCCCAAAAATGTCCCCAAAATGACCCCAAATGTTCCCAAATTGTTCCCAATTGGCCCCAAATGTCCCCAATTCCGGGGGTCGCCCCCAGCCCCACCCCCACCCCCCCGAGCCGCAGGTCAGCGCCCCGAACAGCAGCCTGGGGGTCAAAGGTCAGCCGGGGGTCAGCCGGGGGTCAGCCCCACCCCAAATGTCCCCAAAATATCCCAAATGTCCCCAAAATATCCCCCAAGTGCCCCTCCCCCCACCCCAAATGTCCCCAATTCCGGGGGTCCCCCCCCAGCCCCAAGGACTCCCCTCCCCCCAAATCGTCCCCAAATTGTCCCCAAAAATGTCCCCAAAATATCCCAAAATTGTCCCCAAAATGTCCCCAAAATTGTCCCAAAAATGACCCCAAATTGTCCCCAAAATGTCCCCAAAAATGTCCCCAAAATTGTCCCCAAACTGACCCCAAAATATCCCAAAATTGTCCCCGAAATGTCCCCAAAATATCCCAAAAGGTCCCCAAAATTGTCCCAAAAATGTCCCCAAATCGTCCCAAAATCATCCCAACAATGTCCCTAAATTGTCCCCAAAATGTCCCCAAAATGACCCCAAAAATGTCCCCAAAACGACCCCGAAAGTGTCCCCAAAAATGTCCCCAAATCATCCCAAAATTGTCCGAACAATGTCCCTAAATTGTCCCCAAAATGTCCCCAAACTGACCCCAAAATATCCCCAAAAATGCCCCTAATTGTCCCCAACTTGTCCCCAAAAATGTCCCCAAAAGGTCCCCAAATTATCCCCAAAATGTTCCCAAAAATGTCCCCAAAAATGTCCCCAAATGCCCGAAAATATCCCCAAAAATGACCCCAAAAATGTCCCCAAATTGTCCCTAAATTGTCCCAAAAAATGTCCCCAAACGGACCCCCAACTGACCCCAAAATGTTCCCAAAAATGTCCCCAAAATGTCCGAAAATTGTCCCAAAACTGACCCCAAGATGTCCCCAAAATGTGCCCAAAAATGTCCCCAAATTGTCCCTAAATTGTCCCAAAAATTGTCCCCAAACTGACCCCCGACTGACCCCAAAATGTTCCCAAAAATGTCCCAACAATGTCCCCAAAAGCGTCCCCGAAATGTCCCCAAACTGACCCCAAATGTCCCAAAATTATCCCCAAAATTGTCCCCAAAAAAGACCCCAAAAGTGTCTCCAAAAATGTCCCCAAACTGACCCCAAATGCCCGAAAATATCCCCAAAAATGATCCCAAAAATGACCCCCAAAATGTCCCCAAATCATCCCCAAATGTCCCCAAATCATCCCAAAATGTCCCCAAATTGTCCCCAAATCATCCCAAATGTCCCTAAATCATCCCAAATGTCCCCAAATGTCCCCAAATCATCCCAAAATGCCCCCAAATGTCCCTAAATTGTCCCCAAATGTCCCCAAATTGTCCCTAAATTGTCCCCAAATCATCCCAAATGTCCCCCAAATGTCCCCCAAATGTCCCCCCAAATGTCCCCCAAATGCCCCCAAATCTCCCCCAAATCATCCCAAATGTCCCCAAATCATCCCAAATGCCCCCAAATCATCCCCAAAATGCCCCCAAATCGCCCCCAAATGATCCCCAAATGTCCCCAAATTGTCCCCGAATTGTCCCCAAATCATCCCAAATGTCCCCAAATCTCCTCCAAATGGCCCCAAAATGCCCCCAAATGTCCCCCAAAACATCCCAAATTGCCCCCTAATCATCCCGAATTGTCCCCAAATCATCCCCAAATGTCCCCAAAATGCCCCCAAATTTTCCCCGAATCATCCCAAATGTCCCCAAATTGTCCCCAAATCATCCCAAATGTCCCCAAATCATCCCAAATGCCCCCAAATCATCCCTAATGTCCCCAAATTGCCCCAGGGTGTCCCAAATTGTCCCCAAATCTCCCCAATTTGCCCCCAAATCTCCCCAAATCTCCCCAAATGTCCCCAAATGCCCCCAAAATGTCCCCAAATCGCCCCCAAATCATCCCAAAATGCCCCCAAATCACCCCCAAATCATCCCAAAATGCCCCCAAATCATTGCAAATGCCCCCAAATGCCCCCAAATCATCCCAAATCGCCCCCAAATCATCCCAAATGTCCCCAAATCATCCCAAATGTCCCCAAATCGCCCCCAAATCATCCCAAAATGCCCCCAAATCACCCCCAAATCATCCCAAATGTCCCCAAATCATCCCAAATGTCCCCAAATCATCCCAAATGCCCCCAAATCGCCCCCAAATCTCCCCAAATCGCCCCCAAATCATCCCAAATGCCCCCAAATCTCCCCCAAATGCCCCCAAAATGTCCCTAAATTGTCCCCAAATCATCCCAAATTTCCCCCAAACCCCCCCAAAACGCCCCCAGCCCCCCCCCCCCCCCCGGGGGTGGCACCCACCTCTCGTCGCCCTGGCAGCGCCGCCCCCCCCGGCACGGGGCCCCCTCCCCCCGCGCCAGCCGGACGCGGAACAGGAACGCCGGAGCCCAGAGCGCCAGGGCACCGGTGACGAACGCCACGGCCGTGAACCCCAGCGTGGAGAGCAGCAGCGTCCGGCTGCGGGCACAGCGCGGGGTCAGCGCGGCCACAACGGCCCCGAATCCCGGGAAAACGGCCCCGAATCCCGGGAAAATGGCCCAAATCCCGGGAAAACGGGGGGGAAATGGCCCAAAATGGCCCAAAACGGCCCCAAATCCCGGGGAAACGGCCCCAAATCCCGGGGAAACGGGGGGGAAATGGCCCAAAATGGCCCAAAACGGCCCCAAATCCCGGGGAAACGGCCCCAAATCCCGGGGAAATGGGGGGGAAATGGCCCAAAACGGGCCCAAATCCCGGGGAAACGGCCCCAAATCCCGGGGAAACGGCCCCAAATCCCGGGGAAATGGGGGAAAATGGCCCAAAACAGCCCCAAATCCCGGGGAAATGGAGGGGAAATGGCCCAAAATGGCCCAAAACGGCCCCAAATCCCAAGGAAATGGTGAAAAAATGGCCCAAAATGGCCCAAAACAGCCCCAAATCCCGGGGAAATGGAGGGGAAATGGCCCAAAACGGCCCAAAACGGCCCCAAATCCCAAGGAAATGGTGAAAAAATGGCCCAAAATGGCCCAAAACAGCCCCAAATCCCGGGGAAATGGGGGGGAAATGGCCCAAAACGGGCCAAAACGGCCCCAAATCCCAGGGAAATGGTGAAAAAATGGCCCAAAATGGCACAAAACAGCCCCAAATCCCGGGGAAACGGCCCCAAATCCCGGGGAAACGGGGGGGAAATGGCCCAAAATGGCCCAAAACAGCCCCAAATCCCGGGGAAACGGCCCCAAATCCCGGGGAAATGGCCCCAAATCCCGGGGAAATGGCCCAAATCCCGGGGAAACGGCCCCAAATCCCGGGGAAACGGTGAAAAAATGGCCCAAAATGGCCCAAAACAGCCCCAAATCCCAGGGAAATGGAGGGGAAATGGCCCAAAATGGCCCAAAACAGCCCCAAATCCCGGGGAAATGGAGGGGAAATGGCCCAAAATGGCCCAAAACGGCCCCAAATCCCGGGGAAACGGCCCCGAATCCCGGGGAAACGGCCCCAAATCCCGGGGAAACGGTGAAAAAATGGCCCAAAATGGCCCAAAACGGCCCCAAATCCCAGGGAAACGGTGAAAAAATGGCCCAAAATGACCCAAAATCCACCCAAATTCCCCTCGGGGACGGTCGGTGACGAACGCCACGGCCGGGAACCCCAGGGGGGACAGCGGCAGCGTCCGGCTGCGGGCACAGCGCGGGGTCAGCGCGGCCACAACGGCCCCGAAGCCCGGGGAAACGGGGGGGAAATGGCCCAAAACGGCCCAAAATGGCCCCAAATCCCGGGGAAACGGCCCCAAATCCCGGGAAAACGGCCCCAAATCCCGGGGAAATGGCCCCAAATCCCGGGGAAATGGGGAGGAAATGGCCCAAAACGGCCCAAAACAGCCCCAAATCCCGGGAAACGGCCCCAAATCCCGGGAAACGGCCCCAAATCCCAGGGAAATGGCCCCAAATCCCGGGGAAATGGGGGAAAATGGCCCAAAATGACCCAAAACAGCCCCAAATCCTGGGAAAACGGCCCCAAATCCCAGGGAAACAGTGAAAATATGGTCCAAAATGACCCAAAATAGCCCAAAACGGCCCCAATTCCCGGGAAAATGGGGGGCAAATGGCCCAAAATGGCCCCAAATGGCCCCAAATCCCGGGGAAACGGGGGGGAAATGGCCCAAAATGGCCCAAAACAGCCCCAAATCCCACAGAAACGGCCCCAAATCCCAGGGAAACGGCCCCATATCCTGGGGAAATGGGGGAAAATGGCCCAAAACGGCCCAAAACAGCCCCAAATCCCAGGGAAACGGAGGAAAAATGACCCAAAATGGCCCCAAATCCCAGGAAAATGGGGGGGAAATGGCCCAAAATGGCCCCAAATCCCGGGGAAATGGGGAGAAATGACCCAAAATGGCCCAAAACAGCCCCAAATCCCGGGAAAACGGCCCCAAATCCCGGGAAAAAGGCCCCAAATCCCGGGGAAATGGGGGGAAAGTGACGCAAAACAGCCCAAAACAGCCCCAAATCCCGGGAAAATGGCCCCAAATCCCAGGGAAACAGTGAAAAAAATGGCCCAAAATGGCCCAAACCAGCCCAAACCAGCCCCAAATCCCAGGGAAACGGAGGAAAAAATGACCCAAAATGGCCCCAAATCCCGGGAAAATGGGGGGAAATGACCCAAAATGGCCCAAAACAGCCCCAAATTCCAGAGATACGGCCCCAAATCCTGGGGAAATGGCCCCAAATCCCACGGAAACGGTGAAAATATGACCCAAAATGACCCAAAATGGCCCAAAACAGCCCCAAATCCCAGGGAAATTGAGGGGAAATGGCCCAAAAAGGTGAAAATTGACACCAAAATGGCCCCAAATGGCCCCAAATTACCCAAAAAGGTCAAATCAGCCCCAAAATCCACCCCCGAAAGAAACCCCGGGAGCACCAACCCAGGGGTCACTCAGGGGTCACTCAGGGGTCACTCAGGGGTCACTCAGGGGTCAGGGGCCACTCAGGGGTCACTCAGGGGCCACTCAGGGGTCACTCAGGGGCCACTCAGGGGTCACTCAGGGGTCACTCCGGGGTCACTCAAGGGTCACTCAAGGGTCACTCAGGGGTCACTCAGGGGTCACCCAGGGGTCAGTCGGGGTCACTCAGGGGTCACTCAGGGTCACTCAGAGGTCACTCAGGGGTCACTCAGGGTCACTCAGAGCTCACTCAGAGGTCACTCAAGGGTCACTCGGGGTCACTCAGGGGTCACTCAGGGGTCACTCAGAGGTCACTCAGGGGTCACTCAGAGGTCACTCAGGGCTCACTCAGGGGTCACTCAGGGGTCACTCAGGGGTCACTCAGGGTCACTCAGGGGTCACTCAGGGGTCACTCAGGGGTCACTCAGAGGTCACTCAGGGGTCACTCAGAGGTCACTCAGGGCTCACTCAGGGGTCACTCAGAGATCACTCAGGGGTCACTCAGCGGTCACTCAAGGGTCACTCAGGGGTCACTCAGGGGTCACTGAGGGGTCAGGGGTCACTGAGGGGTCAGGGGTCACTCAGAGATCACTCAGGGGTCACTCAGGGGTCACTCAAGGGTCACTCAGAGATCACTCAGGGGTCACTCAGGGGTCACTCAGGGGTCACTCAGAGGTCACTCAGGGGTCACTCAGAGGTCACTCAGGGCTCACTCAGGGGTCACTCAGGGGTCACTCAGGGGTCACTCAGGGTCACTCAGGGGTCACTCAGAGGTCACCCAGCGGTCACTCAAGGGTCACTCAGGGGTCACTCAGGGGTCACTGAGGGATCAGGGGTCACTCAGGGGTCACTCAGAGATCACTCAGGGGTCACTCAGCGCTCACTCAAGGGTCACTCAGGGGTCACTCAGGGGTCACTGAGGGGTCAGGGGTCACTGAGGGGTCAGGGGTCACTCAGAGATCACTCAGGGGTCACTCAGGGGTCACTCAAGGGTCACTCAGAGATCACTCAGGGGTCACTCAGGGGTCACCCAGCGGTCACTCCGGGGTCACTCAGGGGTCACTCAGGGGTCACCCAGCGGTCACTCACTTCCGGCCCAGCGCCCTCAGGTCGTGTCCCCAGGAGCGGGGGAGGGGCGGCGCCGTGGCCGGAGGCCCCTCCAGGCCGCCCCGGGGGGGGTCGCTGACCACGGCCAGGAGCAGCACCAGGGCCACCAGCCCCAGCACCGGGGTCACCTGCGGGGTCAGAGGTCACCCAGGGGTCACCCAGGGGTCACCCAGGGGTCACCGGGGGGGTGGGTTGGGGTTTCCCGCCCCTCCCCCGCTGCCCCGCCCCTCCCCCACTCACCCGCAGGGCCCAGCGCCAATCGGCCGCCAGGTCCTTGACCTTTGACCCCGCGATGTAGCCGAGCCCGCTGGGGGGGGGGAGGGGAGGGGAGGGGAGGGGTCACGGCGGGGTCAGGGCAGTGCCGGACCCCTCCCCCACCCCCATGACCCATCCCCCACCCCAACAGCCCCTCCCCCACCCCCATAACCCATCCCCCACACCATTTCCCCTCCCCCACCCCCATTGCCCTTCCCCCTCCCCAACATTCCTTCCCATCCCCATTTCCCCTCCCCCACCCCCAACAGCCCCTCCCCCACCCCCATTCCCTTTTCCCCACCCCCCATTTCCCCTCCCCCACCCCAATAACTCCTCCCCCACCCCCATTTCCCCTCCCCCCTCACCTGCCCAGGGGCACGGCCAGGTAGAAACCCCCCAATTACCCCTCCCCCACCCCAATGAACCCCTCCCCCACCCCCATTACCCCTCCCCCACCCCAATTACCCCTCCCCCACCCCAATGAACTCCTCCCCCACCCCAATTTCCCCTCCCCCACCCCAATAAACCCCTCCCCCACCGCAATGAACCCCTCCCCCACCCCAATTACCCCTCCCCCACCCCCTTTCCCTTTTCCCCACCCCATTTTCCCCTCCCCCACCCCAATAACCCCTCCCCCACCCCAATAAACCCCTCCCCCACCCCCAATTACCCCTCCCCCACCCCAATTACCCCTCCCCCACCCCCATAGCCCCTCCCCCACCCCATTTCCCCTCCCCCCTCACCGGCCCAGGGGCACGGCCAGGTAGAACCCCCCCAATAACCCCTCCCCCACCCCAATTTCCCCTCCCCCACCCCTCACTGCCCCTCCCCCACCCCCCATTTCCCCATCCCCCACCCCCATTCCCTTTTCCCCACCCCATTCCCCCTCCCCCACCCCAGTAACCCCTCCCCCACCCCAATTTCCCCCTCCCCCACCCCCATTACCCCTCCCCCACCCCCATTTCCCCTCCCCCCTCACCTGCCCAGGGGCACGGCCAGGTAGAACCCCCCCCAATAGCCCCTCCCCCACCCCAATTACCCCTCCCCCTCCCCCATTTCCCCTCCCCCACCCCCATTCCCCCTCCCCCACCCCCATAGCCCCTCCCCCACCCCCTACAGCCCCTCCCCCACCCCCATTCCCCCTCCCCCACCCCCCATTTCCCCTCCCCCACCCCAATGAACCCCTCCCCCACCCCCATTTCCCCTCCCCCCTCACCTGCCCAGGGGCACGGCCAGGTAGAACCCCCCCAACTGCCCCTCCCCCACCCCCAATTACCCCTCCCCCACCCCCAATAACCCCTCCCCCACCCCAATTACCCCTCCCCCACCCCAATAAACCCCTCCCCCACCCCAATTGCCCCTCCCTCACCCCAATGAACCCCTCCCCCACCCCAATTACCCCTCCCCCACCCCAACAACCCCTCCCCCACCCCAATGAACCCCTCCCCCACCCCAATTACCCCTCCCCCACCCCCCATTTCCCCTCCCCCCTCACCTGCCCAGGGGCACAGCCAGGTAGAACCCCCCCAATTACCCCTCCCCCACCCCAATGAACCCCTCCTCCACCCCAATTGCCCATCCCCCACCCCCAATTACCCCTCCCCCACCCCCATTCCCTTTTCCCCACCCCAATTTCCCCTCCCCCACCCCCAATTACCCCTCCCCCACCCCCATTACCCCTCCCCCACCCCAATAAACCCCTCCCCCACCCCAGTAACCCCTCCTCCACCCCCATAGCCCCACCCCCACCCCAGTAACCCCTCCCCCCTCACCTGCCCAGGGGCACGGCCAGGTAGAACCCCCCCAGGGCGCGGCTGCGGGCGGGGCCGCGGAACAGATCGGCCACGAGCGTCGGGGCCAGCGTGGAGTAGGCGGCCTCGCCCACCCCCACCAGCGCCCGGCCGGCCAGGAGAGCCCCGAAGTGCTGCGTGGGGGAGGGGCGGGGCTCAGGGACCCCCCCACTGCCCCTCCCCCACCCTTAGAGACACCCCCACTGCCCCTCCCCCACCCTCAGGGACCCTCCTGACCTCAGGGACCCCCCCACTGCCCATCCCCCACTCTTAGAGACACCCCCTGACCCTCCCCCACCCTCAGGGACCCCCCCACTGCCCCTCCCCCCACCCTCAGGGACCCTCCTGACCCTCCGGGACCCCCCCACTGCCCCTCCCCCACTCTTAGAGACCCCCCCCACTGCCCCTCCCCCACCCTCAGGGACCCTCCGGGACCCCCCCACTGCCCATCCCCCACCCCCCACTGCCCCTCCCCCACCCTCAGGGACCCCCCCACTGCCCCTCCCCCACCCTTAGAGACACCCCCCTGACCCTCAGGGACCCCCCCACTGCCCCTCCCCCACCCTCAGGGACCCCCCCACTGCCCATCCCCCACCCTCAGGGACCCCCCCACTGCCCATCCCCCACCCCCCAGTGCCCCTCCCCCACCCTCAGGGACCCCCCCACTGCCCCTCCCCCACCCTTAGAGACACCCCCCTGACCCTCAGGGACCCCCGCACTGCCCCTCCCCCGCCCTCAGGGACCCTCCTGACCCTCAAGGACCCCCCCACTGCCCCTCCCCCACTCTTAGAGACCCCCCCACTGCCCCTCCCCCACCCTCAGGGACCCCCCACTGCCCCTCCCCCACCCTCAGGGACCCCCCACTGCCCCTCCCCCACCCTCAGGGACCCCCCACTGCCCCTCCCCCACCCTTAGAGACCCCCCCACTGCCCCTCCCCCACCCTCAGGGACCCTCCGGGACCCCCCCCACTGCCCATCCCCCACCCCCCAGTGCCCCTCCCCCACCCTCAGGGACCCCCCCACTGCCCATCCCCCACCCTCCACTGCCCCTCCCCCACCCTCAGGGACCCCCCCACAGCCCCTCCCCCACCCTTAGAGACACCCCCTGACCCTCAGGGACCCCCCCCCCCCACTGCCCCTCCCCCACCCTCAGGGACCCTCCGGGACCCCCCCACTGCCCCTCCCCCACTGCCCATCCCCCACCCTCAGGGACACCCCCACTGCCCCTCCCCCACCCTCAGGGACCCTCCTGACCTCAGGGACCCCCCCACTGCCCCTCCCCCACCCTTAGAGACCCCCCCACTGCCCCTCCCCCACCCTCAGGGACCCTCCGGGACCCCCCCACTGCCCATCCCCCACCCCCCACTGCCCCTCCCCCACCCTCAGGGACCCCCCCACTGCCCATCCCCCACCCTTAGAGACACCCCCACTGCCCCTCCCCCACCCTCAGGGACCCTCCTGACCTCAGGGACCCCCCCACTGCCCATCCCCCACCCTTAGAGACCCCCCCCCCACTGCCCCTCCCCCACCCTTTAGGGACCCCCGCTTCCCCTCCCCCACTCTTAGAGACGCCCCCCTGCCCCTCCCCCACCCTCAGAGACCCCCCACTGCCCCTCCCCCGCCCTCAGGGACCCCCCCACTGCCCCTCCCCCCCCCAGGACACGGCCAGGACCCCCCAAACTGACCCCAGCCCTGTCCCAGGTGACCCCAGGTGACCCTTGGGTGCCCCCAGATGACCCTTGGGTGTCCCCAGAGGTGCCCAGATGACCCCAGGTGACCCTTGGGTGCCCCCAGATGACCCCAAGTGACCCTTGGGTGCCCACAGGTGACCCTTGGGTGCCCACAGGTGACCCCAGGTGTGTCCCCATGCCCCCAGGTGACCCTTGGGTGACCCCAGATGACCCCAGATGACCCTTGGGTGCCCCCAGGTGACCCTTGGGTAACCCCAGCTGACCCCAGGTGACCCTTGGGTGCCCACAGGTGACCCTTGGGTGCCCCCAGGTGACCCCAGGTGACCCTTGGGTGCCCCCAGGTGACCCTTGGGTGTCCCCAGAGGTGCCCAGATGACCCCAGATGACCCTTGGGTGCCCCCAGGTGACCCCAGGTGTGTCCCCATGCCCCCAGGTGACCCTTGGGTGCCCCCAGATGACCCCAAGTGACCCTTGGGTGCCCCCAGGTGCCCCCGGGGCTGCCCCTCACCTGCGGGGGGACGAAGCTGGTGGCCAGCGTGACCCCTGACCACAGGGCCAGCCCCAGGGCCAGCAGCCGCTTGCGGCTGTGCCGATCGCCCAGGAAGCCGAAGAGAGGGGCCAGCACCAGGTAACTGCTGATGAACACTGGGGGGGAGGGGATGGGGGGTTAAAAACACCCCAAAAACACCCGAAATAACCCCAAAAAAACCGAAAAAACAGCTCACAAAATGACCCAAAAAACCTCCAAAAATAACCCCCAAAAATCACCAAAAAAACACCCCCAAAATGGGCAAAACCAGCCCAGAACTGCCCGTGAACACTGGGGGAGGGGATGGAGGGGATTAAAAACACCCCAAAAACACCCGAAATAACCCCAAAAAACCCGAAAAAACAGCCCCAAAAGAACCCCAAAAACCCCCCAAAAATAACCCAAAAAAACACCCCCAAAAATGGGCAAAAACAGCCCAGAACTGCCCGTGAACACTGGGGGAGGGGATGGAGGGGGTTCAAACACCCCAAAAACACCCGAAATAACCCCAAAAAACCCGAAAAAACAGCCCCAAAAGAACCCCAAAAACCCCTCAAAAATGACCCAAAAAACCACCCCCAAAATGGGCAAAACCAGCCCAGAACTGCCCATGAACACTGGGGGAGGGGATGGAGGGGTTAAAAACACCCCAAAAACACCCGAAATAACCCCAAAAAAACAGCCCACAAAATGACCCAAAAAACCCCCAAAAATAACCAAAAAATCCACCCCAAAAATGAGCAAAACCAGCCCAGAACTGCTGATGGACACTGAGGGAGGGGATGGGGAGCTTAAAACACCCCAAAATCACCCAAAATGAACCCAAAATAACCCCAAAATAACCCCAAAAAACACCCCATGAAACAACCCAAAAAAACCCCCAAAAACAGCCCCAAAAATGACCCAAAAAAAACACCCCAAAAATGGGCAAAAACAGCCCAGAACTGCCCGTGAACACTGGGGGAGGGGATGGAGGAGTTAAAACACCCCAAAAACACCCGAAAATACCCCAAAAAACCCAAAAAAACAGCCCACAAAAGAACCCAAGAAACCCTCCAAAAAGAACCCAAAAATGACCCAAAAAACCACCCCCAAAATGGGCAAAACCAGCCCAGAACTGCCCATGAACACTGGGGGGAGGGGATGGGGGGGTTAAAAACACCCCAAAAACACCCGAAATAACCCCAAAAAAACCAAAAAAACAGCCCACAAAATGACCCAAAAAAACCCCAAAAATAACCAAAAAATCCACCCCAAAAATGGGCAAAACCAGCCCAGAACTGCTGATGGACACTGAGAAAGGGGATGGAGGGGTTAAAAACACCCCCAAAACACCCGAAATAACCCCAAAAAAACCAAAAAAACAGCCCACAAAAGAACCCAAAAAAACCCCCAAAAATGACCCAAAAATGGCCCAAAAAACACCCCCAAAATGGGCAAAACCAGCCCAGAACTGCCCGTGAACACTGGGGGGAGGGGATGGGGGGGTTCAAACACCCCAAAAACACCCGAAATAACCCCAAAAAACCCGAAAAAACAGCCCACAAAATGACCCAAAAAAACCTCCAAAAATAACCCAAAAATGACCCAGAAAATCACCCCCAAAAATGGGCAAAACCAGCCCAGAACTGCCCGTGAACACTGGGGGGAGGGGATGGAGGAGTTAAAACACCCCAAAAACACCCGAAATAACCCCAAAAAAACCAAAAAAACAGCCCACAAAAGAATCCAAAAAACCCCCCAAAAATGACCCAAAAATCACCAAAAAAACACCCCCAAATTGGGCAAAAACAGCCCAGAACTGCCCATGAACACTGGGGGAGGGGATGGAGGGGGTTCAAACACCCCAAAAACACCCGAAATAACCCCAAAAAAACCCAAAAAAACAGCCCACAAAAGAACCCAAAAAACCCTCCAAAAAGAACCCAAAAATGACCCAAAAAAACACCCCCAAAATGGGCAAAACCAGCCCAGAACTGCCCGTGAACACTGGGGGGGAGGGGATGGAGGGGTTAAAAACACCCCAAAAACACCCGAAATAACCCCAAAAAAACCAAAAAAACAGCCCACAAAATGACCCAAAAAAACCCCAAAAATAACCAAAAAATCCACCCCAAAAATGGGCAAAACCAGCCCAGAACTGCCCGTGAACACTGGGGGAGGGGATGGAGGAGGTTCAAACACCCCAAAAACACCCAAAATGAACCCAAAATAACCCCAAAAAACCACCCCCACAAAATAACCCAAAAAAACCCCCCAAAATAACCCAAAAATCACCAAAAAACCACTCCCAAAATGGGCAAAACCAGCCCAGAACTGCCCATGAACACTGGGGGAGGGGATGGGGGGGTTAAAACACCCCAAAACCACCCGAAATAACCCCAAAAACATCCCCCAGAAAACCCAAAACCACCAAAAATACCCCCCCAAAAAAACCCCAAAAAAACCCCCCCAAAAAAACCCCCAAAAATAACCCCAAAACACCCCCCCAAACCCCCCCCTCCAAAAACCCCAACCCCCCCACCCAAAAATACCCCAAAACCCCCCAAAAATACCCCCAAAAACCCCCAAAAATCACCCCAAAAAAAACACCCCAAAAATGAGCAAAACCCTCCCAAAATGGCGGACGGACCCTGAGGGAGGGACCGGGGAGGGGCCAGGTGACAAAAAACCCCCCCCAAAAAAATCCCAAAAAAAACCCAAAAAACCCTGAAAAAAAACCCCAAGAAACCGCCCAAAATAACCCCCAAAAATATCCCAAAAATACCTAAAAAAAAAACCAAAAAACCCCAAAAATCACCCCAAAAAACCACCCCAAAAATGAGCAAAACCCTCCCAAAATGGCGGACGGATCCTGAGGGAGGGACCGAGGAGGGGCCGGGTAACAAAAAACCCCCCAAAAATAAAAAAAAAAAAAACAAAAAATCCCCAAAAAACCCGCCCAAAATAACCCCAAAAAATGCCCCCCAAAAAAACCAAAAAACCCCAAAAAATAACCCCAGAAAACCACCCCCAAAATGAGCAAAACCTTCCCCAAAATGGCGGACGGACCCTGAGGGAGGGGCCGAGGAGGGGCTGGGTGACAAAAACCCCCCAAAAAACCCAAAAATAACCTGAAAAAACCCCCCAAGAAACCGCCCAAAATAACCCCAAAAAATGCCCCCCAAAAAAACCCAAAAACCCCCAAAAATAACCCCAGAAAACCACCCCAAAAATGAGCAAAACCCTCCCAAAATGGCGGACGGACCCTGAGGGAGGGGCCGAGGAGGAGCCGAGTAACAAAAAACCCCCCAAAAAATCCAAAAAAAAAAAACCCAAAAAAATCCCCAAGAAACCGCCCAAAATAACCACAAAAAATACCCCCCCCAAAAAACCCAAAACCCCCAAAAATAACCCCAAAAAAAACACCCCAAAAATGAGCAAAACCCTCCCAAAATGGCGGATGGACACTGAGGGAGGGGCTGAGGAGGGGCCGGGTGACAAAAAACCCCCCAAAAAATCCAAAAAAAAACCCCAAAAAAATCCCCAAGAAACCGCCCAAAATAACCACAAAAAATACCCCCCAAAAAAACCCAAAACCCCCAAAAATAACCCCAAAATACCAAACCAAAAATGAGCAAAACCTTCCCCAAAATGGCGGACGGACACTGAGGGAGGGGACTGAGAAGGGACCAGATAACAAAAAACCCCCCAAAAAATCCCCCAAAAAAATCTCAAAAAAAACCCCCAAGAAACCACCCAAAATAACCCCAAAAAATACCCCAAAAATACCTCAAAAAAACCCAAAAAACCCCAAAAATAACCCCAGAAAACCACCCCAAAAATGGGCAAAACCCTCCCAAAATGGCGGACGGACCCTGAGGGAGGGGCCGAGGAGGGGCTGGGTGACAAAAAATCCCCCAAAAAATCCCCAAAAAAATCTCAAAAAAACCCCCCAAGAAACCACCCAAAATAATCCCAAAAATACATCAAAAAAATCCCAAAAATAACCCAAAAAAACCAAAAATAACCCCAAAAAAACCACCCCAAAAACGGGCAAAACCTTCCCAAAATGGCGGACGGACACTGAGGGAGGGACCGGGTGACAAAAAAACCCCCCAAAAAAGCCCAAAAAAATACCCCTAAAATACCCCCAAAAAATACCCAAAAAAACCCCAAAAAAGCCCTAAACCCCCCCCAAAACCCCAAAATCCCCCAAATCCCCCCCCAAATCCCCGGCGGGGGGCGGGGGCCTCACCTGTCTGCAGCAGCCCCGAGCTGCTGTCGCCGATGCCGAAATAATCCTCGACCTCGGGGAGCACCCCTGGGGGGAGGGGCCAGGGGTGGGCCACGCCCACATGGCCACAAGCCACGCCCATTTGGCCACAAGCCCCCGCCCACATGGCCACAAGCCCCGCCCACATCGCCACAAGCCACGCCCCATTCGGCCACAAGCCCCGCCCACATGGCCACAAAGCCACGCCCACCGTGCCCCAAGCCACGCCCTTTTGGCCACAAGCCCCCGCCCACATCGCCCCAAGCCACGCCCATTTGCCCACAAACCACGCCCCACTTGGCCACAAGCCCCGCCCACGAGCCCGGTTAGCCCCGCCCACCCATCTAAACCACGCCCACTCTGCGCATTAGCCCCGCCCGTGTCGCCCGTAGCCATGCCCACAACGCCACAAGCCACGCCAATGGGGCCACAAGCCCCGCCCCACATCGCCACAAGCCCCGCCCGTGTCGTCCGTAGCCACGCCCACAACGCCACAAGCCACGCCCACACGCGTCCCATTAGCCCCGCCCCCACCAATCTAGGCCCCGCCCACCCACCCTTAGCCCCGCCCCTTTCCCATTTAGCCACGCCCATCCCACTTTTAGCCCCACCCACCCCCCCTTTAGCCCCTCCCCCTCCTCTTTAGCCCCACCCAATCCCGCTCTAGCCCCGCCCCTTCTCCCTTTAGCCCCACCCCCCCTCCCCTTTAGCCCCGCCCATCCCCCTTTTAGCCCCGCCCCTCCCCTTTAACCCCCTCCCCTTTAGCCCCTCCCCCTTTCGCCCCGCCCACTCCCCATTAGCCCCAATCCCCCCTTAGCCCCTCCCCCACCCCCTTAGCCCCCACCCATCCCCCATTTAGCCCCTCCCCCTCCCATTTAGCTCCACCCCCCTCCCCTATAGCCCCGCCCCCTCCCTTTAGCCCCGCCCCCTCCCCTTTAGCCCTGCCCCCTCCGCATTTGACCCCTCCCCTTTAGTCCCTCCCCCTCCCCCTTTCACCCCTTCCCCCTTAGCCCTGCCCCCTCCCCTTTAGCCCCGCCCCCCTCCCCATTTGACCCCTCCCCTTTAGCCCCCTCCCCCTCCCCTTTCACCCCCCTCCCCCTTTAGCCCCACCCCCCTCCCCCCTTTAGCCCCGCCCCCTCCCCATTTGACCCCCTCCTCCCCTTAGCCCCCTCCCCCTCCTCCTTTAGCCCCGCCCCCTCCCCATTTGCCCCCTCCCCCCCCTTAGCCCCGCCCCCCTCCCCCTTAGCCCCGCCCCCCACCTGCCACGGTGAAGCGATCCATGTAATTAAGGAGGTTAATTAAGCACAGCACGGCCACGCTGAGGTGGGGGCGGGGGCGGGGGGGGGCGGGGCCTTCCCCGCTGGGGGCGGGGCCACTTCCGGCTGCGGCCGCCCCGCCCCCCACCGTGACGTCATCGGGGCGAGCCAAGGTGGGGGAGGGGCAGGGGGAGGCCATTGGGGGGGGGGGGGAGGGGCCTGGAGAAAAAGGGGGGGGGGGAGGGGAGAGCTGAGAGTGGGGGGAGGGGCGGCCCCAAAAATCCCCCAAAAATCCCAAAATTCGCAAAAAAAAAAACCCAAAAAAATCAAAAAAAACCCGAAAGACCCCAAGATTCCCAAAAAAAAACCCCAAAAAATCCGAAAATCCCCAAAATTGCCCAAAAAAACCCCCAAAAAACCCCAAAATTCCCAAAAAGACCCCAAAATTCCCCCCAAAAAATCCCCAAAACCCCAAAAAACCCCAAAATTCCCCCCCAAAAAACCCCAAAAAATCTGAAAAATCCCCAAAAAAAACAAAATTCCCCAAAAAAAAACCCCAAAAAATCTCAAAAATCCCGAAAAACCCCAAAATTCCCAAAAAAAAACCAAAACTCCCCCCCCAAAAAACCCCAAAATCCGAAAAACCCCCCAAAAATCCGAAAAAAAAACCAAAAAAAACCAAAATCGCCCCAAACTCCCCTCAGGATCCCCCAGAAAACCCCAAAAAAAAAACCAAAAAAAAACCCCAAGAACCCCAAAATCCCCTCAGGACCCCCCCAAATCCCAAAAAAAACCCAAAAAGCACCAAAATTCCCTCAGGAAACCCCCCCCTAAAAAACCTCAAATTCCCAAAAAAATTCTCCCAAATCCCTCAAAATCCCCCCAAAATTCCCCAAAGTTCCCCAAAATCACCCAAAAGACCCCAAAAATCCCCTCAGGACCCCCCAAAAAAACCCCAAAAGCCCCAAATTCCCCCCAAATCCCCAAAAACCTCCCAAAATCCCCCAAAATCTTTTCAGGACCCCCCTTAAAATCCCCCCCCAAAAAACCCCAAAAATCCAAAATCCCCCCCTGGGCCCCACAAAAAAACCCCAAATCCCCCAAATTCCGCCCAATAAACCCCTCAAAATCTCCAAAACACCCAAAAATCCCCCAAAAAATCCCCCCAAAAATCCAAAATTCCCTCTGGACCCCCACAAAAAAAACCCAAATCCCCCAAATTCCCCCCAAATTCCCCAAAAATCCCCCCCAAAAAACCCCTAAAAAACCCCAAAAACCCAAAATTCCCCTCAGAACCCCCCCAAAAAAAACCAAAAACTCCCAAATCCCCTCAGGACCCCAAAAAAATCCCCAAAATTTCCCCAAATTTCCCCCAAATTTCCCGCCCCCAATTCCCCCTCCTTCCCCTCCCCCACCCCCCCCAAACCCCTCCAGGAGCCTCCGAGCGCCCCCAAAACTCCCCAAAATCCCCCCAAAATTCCCCCCCCAAATCCCCCCAAATCCCCCCAATCCTCAAAATTCCCCAAAATTCCCCAAAAATCCCCAAATTTCCCCAAATTCCCCCAAATTTCCCCCCTCCCGGAACCTCCGCTCCGAGCGCCTCCCACGTGACCGTTGGGCCTCTCACGTGACCGCCCCCCGCCCACGTGACCGCGCGGCCACGTGACCTTTCCCCCCCCGGGCCCCGCTTTCTCTGCGCTGATTGGGCGGAAGCGCCTGGGCCCCGCCCCCTCGGCGCGGTTCTCGCTTCCCATTGGTTCACACGCGGCTGCCCCCCGCGTTCTCTGCGCTGATTGGTTGAGGGGCGGGGTTTGGGAAGGGGGCGGGGCTTGGGAGAGGCTCCGCCCTCGGCGCGGGTGCGGCGCTCCCAGTTTGGACCAGTTCGGACCAGTTTGGACCAGTTTGGGGCCAGTTCGGGCCTTTTCGGGCCTGTTCGGACCAGTTCGGACCAGTTTGGGACCCAGTTTGGGGCCAGTTCGGGCCTTTTCACACCAGTTCGGTCCGGTTTGGGGCCAGTTTGGGGCCAGTTCGGGCCAGTTTGGGACCAGTTTGGGACCAGTTCAGACCAATTTGGGACCAGTTTCGGACCAGTACGGACCAGTTCGGGCCTTCTCGGGCCTGTTCGGACCAGTTCGGACCAGTTTGGACCCGTTCGGTCCGGTTTGGGGCCAGTTTGGGCCTTTTCGGACCAGTATGGTCCAGTTTGGGACCAGTTTGGGACCAATTTAGGACCAGTTTGGGCCAGTTGGGGACCAGTAGGGGACCAGTACGGGACCAGTTTGGGACCAGTTCGGACCAGTACAGACCAGTTCGGGCCCTTCTCGGGCCTGTTTGCACCAGTTCGGACCAGTTTGGGACCAGTTTGGGACCAGTTCGGGATGAGCTGGGACCAGTTCAGATCAGTTTGGGCCTTTTCGGACCAGTATGGTCCAGTTTGCGACCAGTTCAGACCAGTTTGGGACCAGTTCGGACCAGTACGGACCAGTTCGGGCCTTCACGGGCCTGTTCGGACCAGTTCGGACCAGTTTGGACCCGTTCGGTCCGGTTTGGGGCCAGTTTGGGCCTTTTCGGACCAGTTTGGGACCAGTTTTGGGACCAGTTTGGGACCAATTTAGGACCAGTTTGGGCCAGTTGGGACCAGTTGGGACCAGTACGGACCAGTTTGGGACCAGTTCGGACCAGTACAGACCAGTTCGGGCCTTCTCGGGCCTGTTTGCACCAGTTCGGACCAGTTTGGGACCAGTTCGGGATGAGCTGGGACCAGTTCAGATCAGTTTGGGCCTTTTCGGACCAGTATGGTCCAGTTTGCGACCAGTTCACACCAGTTTGGGACCAGTTCGGGCTATTTGGGACCAGTGTGGGACCGGTATGGTCCGGTTTGGGGCCAGTTCAGACCAGTTTGGGACCAGTTCGGACCAGTTTGGGACCAGTTCGGACCAGTTTGGGACCAGTTCGGGCCTTCTCGGGCCTGTTCGGACCAGTTCGGACCAGTTTGCAACCAGTTCAGACCAGTTTGGGACCAGTTCGGGCTATATGGGACCAGTGCGGACCAGTATGGTCCAGTTTGGGGGCCAGTTCGGACCAGTAATGGACCAGTTTGGGACCAGTTCGGACCAGTTTGGGACCAGTTCGGACCAGTTTGGGACCAGTTCGGGGCCTTCTCGGGCCTGTTCGGGACCAGTTCGGACCAGTTTGGGACCAGTTCGGTCCGGTTTGGGGCCAGTTCAGACCAGTTTCGGGACCAGTACAGACCAGTTTGGGACCAGTTTGGGACCAGTTCAGATCAGTTTGGGCCTTTTCGGGCCAGTATGGACCAGTTTGGGGCCAGTTCAGACCAGTTTGGGACCAGTTTGGGCGTTTTCAGTCCAGTTTGGGAGCACTGGGAGCACTGGGAGCACTGGGAGCACTGGGAGCCCCAGTTTGGGAACACTGGGAGCACTGGGAGCACTGGGAGCCCCAGTCTGGCTGTACTGGGAGCACTGGGAGCACTGGGAGCCCCAGTCTGGCTGTACTGGGAGCACTGGGAGCACTGGGAGCCCCAGTTTGGCCATACTGGGAGCACTGGGAGCCCCAGTCCGGCCATACTGGGAGCACTGGGAGCACTGGGAGCACTGAGAGCCCCAGTTTGGCCATACTGGGAGCACTGGGAGCACTGGGAGCCCCAGTCCGGCCATACTGGGAGCACTGGGAGCACTGGGAGACCCAGTCCGGCCATACTGGGAGCACTGGGAGCACTGGGAGCCCCAGTTTGGGAGCACTGGGAGTACTGGGAGCCCCAGTCCGGCCATACTGGGAGCACTGGGAGCGCTGGGGAGCCCCAGTCCGGCCATACTGGGAGCACTGGGAGCACTGGGAGCCCCAGTTTGGGAGCACTGGGAGCACTGGGAGCACTGGGAGCCCCAGTCCGGCCATACTGGGAGCACTGGGAGCACTGGGAGCCCCAGTCTGGCCACTACTGGGAGCACTGGGGAGCCCGGCAGGGTCCAGTTGGCCCAGTACTGGGAGCACTGGGAGCACTGGGAGCCCCAGTCTGGCCATACTGGGAGCACTGGGGAGCACTGGGAGCCCCAGTTTGGCCATACTGGGAGCACTGGGAGCACTGGGAGCCCCAGTTTGGGAGCACTGGGAGCACTGGGAGCCCCCAGTCTGGCCGTACTGGGAGCACTGGGAGCACTGGGAGCCCCAGTCTGGCCATACTGGGAGCACTGGGAGCACTGGGAGCCCCAGTTTGGGAGCACTGGGAGTACTGGGAGCACTGGGAGCCCCCAGTCCGGCCATACTGGGAGCACTGGGAGCACTGGGAGCCCCAGTCCGGCCATACTGGGAGCACTGGGAGCACTGGGAGCACTGGGAGCACTGGGAGCCCCAGTCTGGCCATACTGGGAGCACTGGGAGCCCCAGTTTGGGGGCACTGGGAGCACTGGGAGCCCCAGTTTGGCCATACTGGGAGCACTGGGAGCACTGGGAGCCCCAGTTTGGCCATACTGGGAGCACTGGGAGCACTGGGAGCCCCAGTTTGGGGGCACTGGGAGCACTGGGAGCACTGGGAGCCCCAGTCTGGCCATACTGGGAGCACTGGGAGCACTGGGAGCCCCAGTTTGGGGGCACTGGGAGCACTGGGAGCACTGGGAGCCCCAGTCCGGCCATACTGGGAGCACTGGGAGCACTGGGAGCCCCAGTTTGGCCATACTGGGAGCACTGGGAGCACTGGGAGCCCCAGTCCGGCCATACTGGGAGCACTGGGAGCCCCAGTTTGGGAGCACTGGGAGCACTGGGAGCACTGGGAGCACTGGGAGCCCCAGTCCGGCCATACTGGGAGCACTGGGAGTACTGGGAGCACTGGGAGCCCCAGTCTGGCCATACTGGGAGCACTGGGAGCCCCAGTCCCGGCCATACTGGGAGCACTGGGAGCACTGGGAGCCCCAGTTTGGCCGTACTGGGAGCACTGGGAGCACTGGGAGCCCCAGTTTGGCCGTACTGGGAGCACTGGGAGCACTGGGAGCCCCAGTCTGGCCATACTGGGAGCACTGGGAGCACTGGGAGCCCCCAGTTTGGGGGCACTGGGAGCACTGGGAGCACTGGGAGCCCCAGTTTGGCCATACTGGGAGCACTGGGAGCACTGGGAGCCCCAGTTTGGGGGCACTGGGAGCACTGGGAGCCCCAGTCCGGCCATACTGGGAGCACTGGGAGCCCCAGTTTGGGGGCACTGGGAGCACTGGGAG
>NW_027183897.1:0-41233 GCF_041296385.1 Aphelocoma coerulescens
CATTGGGGACATCGGGGACGCCCGGGGATGGTGGTGACACCACTTGGGACATTGGTGATGTCATCGGGGGCATTGGTGACGTCACTGGGGACACCTGGGGACATTGGAGGGGCATCGATGACGTCACTGGGAGCGTCGGTGACATCACTGGGGGCATTGGTGACGTCACCGAGGACATTGGGGACGTTGGGGACGCGGTTGGCGACACTGGCGGGATGTCGGTGACGTCACAGGCGGCGTTGGTGACGTCATTGGGAGCATCGGTGACGTCACCGAGGACATTGGGGGCGTTGGGGCCACCTCGGGGGCCACCCTGGGGCCATCTGGGGACACCCCTGGCTCTGTCCCCAAAATGTGCCCAAAATGTCCCCAAAATGTTTCCAAATGTCCCCAAATGTCCCAAATGTGCCCAAATTGTTCCCAAATGTCCCAAATGTGCCCAAATGTGCCCAAAATGTCCCCAAATGTGCCCAAAATGTGCCCAAATGTTCCCCAAAATGTGCCCAAATTGTTCCCAAATGTCCCCAAATGTTCCCAAAATGTCCCCAAAATGTCCCCAAATGTTTCCAAATGTCCCCAAATGTGCCCAAATGTCCCTAAATATGCCCAAAATGTGCCCAAAATGTGCCCAAAATGTGCCCAAAAGTCCCCAAACGTCCCCAAAATCTCTGCAGGGCTGAAGCGGGGGCTGTGCCTGCGGATCAACCACTTCCCCGAGGACCTGGAGTACGACCATGACAGCGCCGAGTACCTGCTGCGTGAGTCGCCATGGCAACCACGCCGTCACCTCCCTGTCGCCGTGGCAACCGCGCCGTCGGCACCCCCATCACCTCCCTGTCGCCATGGCAACCGCGCCGTCACCTCCCTGTCACCATGGCAACCGCGCCGTCGGCACCCCCATCACCTCCCTGTCGCCGTGGCAACCGCGCCATCACCCCCCTGGGCACCCCCCGGTCACCATGGAAACTGTGCCCCGTCACCTCCCCTCGTCACCCCCCTGTCACCATGGCAACCGCGCCATCACTCCTCTGGCACCCCCCTGTCACCGTGGCAACCGCGCCATCACCCCCCCCCGGAACCCCCTGTCACCGTGGCAACCGCGTCCTGTCAGCCCCATCCCCTCCCTGTCACCATGGCAACCGCGTCCTGTCACCCGTCACCGTCACCTCCCTGTCACCGTGGCAACCGCGCCACCATCACCTCCCCTCCCCGTCACCATAGCAACCGCGCCATCACCCCTGTCACCCCTGTCACCGTGGCAACCCTTGTCACCCCCTGTCACCATGGCAACCGCGACCTGTCACCCCCCGTCACCATCGCCCCCCCGTCACCGTGGCAACCGCGCCACTGTCACCTCCCAGTCACCCTGGCAACCACCCTGTGTCGCCATGGCAACCGCCCAAACCCACCCAGTGTCGCCGTGGCACCTCCCTGGCACCTCCCCGTCGCCGTGGCGACGCATCATTATCACCTCCCTGTTGCCATGGCAACCGTGCCATTGTCGCCTCCCCATCGCCATGGCGACCGTGGCGCCCGTCGCCATGGCTGCGGTCCCTGCGTCGCCATGGCGACCGCTCCCCCCGTCGCCATGGCAACCGCGTCATTGGCACTCCCTTGTCACCGTGGCGACCGCGGGATCCAAACCCTGGCTTGCGTTGCCATGGCGACCGTCCCGGCATCCCCTCCTCCCCCCCATCTCCATGGCAACCGTCTCCCTGTCCTCCCCCCCCAATGTCACCCTGGTCGCCATGGCAACCGCCAGGGCATCCTCACGCCTCCCCGTCACCATGGCAATGGCTCCGAAACCCGCCCCGCGTTGCCATGGCGACGCTCCCGGCAGCCTCCTCCCGGCGCTGCCGTCGCCATGGCGACAGTCTGGTGCCCGGGCTCCCGTTGCCACGGCGACGGTGCCATCGACGCTGCAGCCGTTGCCGTGGCGACCGCGCCCGGCTCTCTGATTGGCCCCCGTCCCCAGGGCTCTGATTGGTGGGAGATAAGAGATAACGGAGCTTCGGCAGGCTCTGATTGGCCAGATCTGCCTCCGTTGCCGGGCTCTCATTGGTCCCCAGTGCCTGAGCTCCCATTGGTCAGAGAAAACAGAGCGCCTCCGCTCCTGGCTTCTGATTGGCTGAGGCTGCTCGAGCCCATCCCCCACCCCTCCCTTGCCGGGCTCTGATTGGTCCCTGCTCCAATAGCTCCCATTGGCCGGAGATAACAGATCCCCCTCCATTGCTGAGCTCTGATTGGCCAGCAATGGTAGATCCGCCTCCATTGCCGGGCTCTGATTGGTCCCTGCTCCCAGCGCTCCCATTGGCCGGGGCTGATGGATCCCCCTCTATTGCCGGGCTCTGATTGGTCCCCAGTGCCTGAGCTCCCATTGGCCGGAGATAACAGATCCCCCTCCATTGCTGAGCTCTGATTGGTCCCTGCTCCCAGCGCTCCCATTGGCCGGGGCTGATGGATCCCCTTCCATTGCTGAGCTCTGATTGGCCAGTGATGGTAGATCCCTCTCCATTGCCGGGCTCTGATTGGTCCCCTGTTCCTGAGCTCCCATTGGTCAGAGATAACAGATCCCCCTCCCTTGCCGGGCTCTGATTGGTCCCCGCTCCCAGCGCTCCCATTGGCCGGGGCTGATGGATCCCCCTCCCTTGCCGGGCTCTGATTGGTCCCCGCTCCCAGCGCTCCCATTGGCCGGAGATAACAGATCCCACTCCCTTGCCGGGCTCTGATTGGTCCCTGCTCCCAGCACTCCCATTGGCCGGAGATAACAGCCCCCTCCCCCACGCTGCTCCCCGATTGGCCAGAACTCCCCCACCCCCCCTTTCCCGCCGCTCCCCGATTGGCCGCCGCCCCCCGGCGCTCCCATTGGCCGCGGGGGAGCTCTCCGGGGCCCTGATTGGCTGTTTGGGATCCGCAGGCGTGGTCCGGGCCTCGAGCATCTTCCCGATCCTGAGCGCGGTGCTGCTGCTGCTGGGGGGGCTCTGCGTGGCCGCCTCGCGCCTGCAGCGGGCCCGCACCAGCCTGGTCCTGGGCGCCGGCATCCTCTTCGTCGCCGCCGGTCAGTGGGCACCGCGATCCACCCCGGGTCCACCCCGGGTCCACCCCGGATCCACCCCGGATCCACCCCGGATCCATCCCAGATCCATCCCAGATCCACCCTGGGTCCACCCCGGATCCACCCCGGATCCATCCCAGATCCACCCTGGGTCCATCCAAAATCCATCCCAAATCCACCCCGGATCCATCCCGGATCCACCCCGGGTCCACCCCGGGTCCACCCCGGATCCACCCCAGATCCATCCAAAATCCATCCAAAATCCATCCCGAATTCATCCTGAATTCATCCCGGATCCATCCCAAATCCACCCCGGATCCATCCCGGATCCATCCCAGATCCATCCCGGATCCATCCCAGATCCACCCCGGATCCATCCAAAATCCACCCCGGGTCCACCCCGGATCCACCCCAGATCCATCCAAAATCCACCCCGGATCCATCTCAGATCCACCCCGAATCCATCCCGAATCCACCCCGGATCCACCCCGGATCCACCCCGGATCCATCCCAGGTCCATCCCAAATCCATCCTGGATCCACCCCGATTCATCCAAAATCCATCCCAAATCCACCCCAAAATCCCCCCCGAATCCCCCCCGGGATCCCCTCCATCACTTTCCCTTTTATTCCCTTTTTTCGGGGTGTTTTCCCCTATTTTTATTCACTTTTTTCCCAATTTCCCCTCTTTTTTCCCCCATTCTCTTTCCCTCCCCATTTTTCCCCCTTTTCCCCCTCCCTTTTTTCGCTTTCCCCCCTTTTTAATTCACATTTTTAATCATTTTCCACCCCATTTTTATTAATTTTTAAATTTATTTTTCCTCTCTTTTTTCCTCCTTTTTCCAACTCACTTTTTCCTTTTCCCCCCATTTTAATTCCATTTCCCCCCCTTCCCCCCCTCTTTTCCCCCACTTTTTAATTATTTTTTTCCCTTTTTTCTTTCACATTTCCCCCTCTTTTCCCCCCATTTTTTTACTCATTTCCCCCCTTTCTCCTCTCTCTTTTCCCCCCTTTTTTCCCCCATTTTATTATTCATTTCCCCCCTTTTTCCCCCCTTTTTCCCCCTCTCCTTTCCCTCTCTTTCCCCCCTTTTTCCCTTTTCTTTACCCACCTCTTTCCCCCCCTTTTTAATTAATTTTTCCCCGTTTTTCCACTTTCCTCCCCTTTTTCCCCCCATTTTTTATTCATTCTCCCCCTCTTTTCACGCCTTTCCCCCTTTTTTTCCTCCCTTCCCCCCCTTTTTCCTCCTCATCCCCCCCTTTTTCCCCCTTTTCCCCCTTTCCCTTTTTCCCCCTTTCTCCCCACTTTTAATTCATTCTCCCCCCTTTTTTACCCCACTTTTTCCCCCCTTTTCCCTCATTTTTTATTCATTCGCCCCCCCTTTATTCCCCCCTTCCCCCACCTTTTTCCCCAGTTTTCCCCCCATTTTTTATTAATTCCCCCCTTTAACCCCCCTTTATTCCCCCCTCTTTTTCCCCCCTTTTCCCTCATTTTTCATTCATTCTCCCCCCCTTCCCCCCCATTTTAAATTCCTTCTCCCCCCTTTTCCCCCTTTATTCCCCTCTTTTTCCCCCCTTTTGCCCCTTTTCCCCCCCGTTTTTCCCCCCTTTTCCCCCCATTTTTTATTCATCCCCCCCCTTTTTCCTCCCTTTATTCCCCCCTTTTCCCCCCTTTATTCCCCCCTTCCCCCACCTTTTCCCCCCTTTTTCCCCCCATTTTTTATTCATTCCCCCCCTCTTTTTTCCCCCCTTTCCCCCCCTTTTTCCCCCCCCTTTTCCCCCCTTTTCCCCCCCTTTTTCCCCCCCTTTTCCCCCCTTTTCCCCCCCTTTTTTCCCCCCCTTTTTCCCCCCTTTTTCCCCCCTTTTCCCCCCTTTTTTCCCCCTTTATTCCCCCCTTTTCCCCCCTTTTTCCCCCCATTTTTTATTCATTCCCCCCCCTTTTCCCCCCTTTTCCCCCCCCTTTTTTCCTCCCTTTTCCCCCCTTTTGCCCCTTTCCCCCCCTTTTTTTCCCCCCTTTCCCCCCCTTTTCCCCCATTTTCCCCCATTTTTTATTCATTCCCCCCCTTTATTCCCCTCTTTTTCCCCCCTTTTTCCCCCCTTCCCCCCCCATTTTCCCCCATTTTTTATTATTTCCCCCCCCTTTTTCCCCCTTTTTCCCCCCCTTTTTCCCCCTTTCCCCCCCTTTTCCCCCCCTTTTTCCCCCCCTTTTTCCCCCCTTTTTCCCCCTTTTTCCCCCTTTTCCCCCCCTTTTTCCCCCCTTTTCCCCCCCTTTTTCCCCCCATTTTTTATTCATTCCCCCCCTCTTTCCCCCCCCCTTTTCCCCCCCTTCCCCCCCCCTTTTTCCCCCCCTTTTCCCCCCCTTTTCCCCCCCTTTTTCCCCCCCTTTTCCCCCCTTTTTCCCCCCTTTTTCCCCCCTTTTCCCCCCTTTTCCCCCCCTTTTCCCCCCCCCCAGGCCTCTCCAACATCATCGGGGTCATCGTTTACATCTCGGCCAACGCCGGCGAGGGCTCGGCGGGGGGGGTCCCCTCCCCCCCGCGGCGGGACGGGGAGCGCCGCCCCTCCCCCTACTCCTACGGCTGGTCCTTCTACTTCGGCGGCGTCTCCTTCATCCTGGCCGAGGCCATCGGCGTCCTGGCCGTCAACCTCTACATCGAGCGCCACCGCAAAGCCCCTCCCCCACCGCCGCCCCCTCCCCCGCCCCCTCCCCGCGCCGCCGCCGCCGCCGCCCCTCCCCCCCCTCCCCCTCCGCCGCCGCCCCTCCCCCTCCCGCGGCCCCGCCCCCCGCGCCGCCGCTCCCGCTCGGGCTCGCGCTCCAGCGGCCGCTCGCGCGACTCGCCCCCTCCCCCACCCCGCGGCAAAGCCTCCCCTCCCCCTCCCCCTCCCCCCGCCGCCGCCGCCGCCGCCGCCCCTCCCCCCGCCGCCCACCACCACCACCACCACCACCACCACGCCGAGATCTCCATGTACACCCTGGGCCGCGGCGGGGGAGGGGCGGCGGCGGCGGGGGGAGGGGGAGGGGGAGGGGGAGGGGGAGGGGTGGGGGAGCCGCCCCTCCCCCCGGCGCAGCCCCTCCCCACCGCCCAGCCCCCCGCGGGGGGTCCCCAAGCCCCGCCCCCACCCCCGGGCACCCCCGGAGCGGCCCCGCCCCCCCCCGCCTTCCTGCAGCTGCACGGGGGGGGAGGGGCGGGGGGCGGCCCGGGGGGGGGAGGGGACGGAGCCGCCCCCGGGGGGGGCACCGGGACCCTCAATAGGAAAACGACCCCCGTGTAGGGACCCCCAAAATCCACCCCGGGGGGGGAACCCAAAAATCCACCCGGGACCCCCCCGGGAACCCCCAAAATCCACCCGGGACCCCCAAAATCCACCTGGGACCCCCCGGGACCCCCAAAATCCATCCCGGGACCCCCAAAATCCACCTGGGACCCCCCGGGACCCCCAAAATCCATCCCGGGACCCCCAAAATCCACCTGGGACCCCCCTGGAACCCCCAAAATCCACCCGGGACCCCCAAAATCCACCCCGGGGACCCCAAAATTCATCCTGGGATCCCCAAAATCTGCCCGGGACCCTCAAAATCCTCTCCGGGACCCCCAAAATCCACCCGGGACCCCCCTGGGACCCCCAAAATCCATCCCAGGACCCCCAAAATCCACCTGGGACCCCAAAATCCACCCGGGACCCCCCTGGGACCCCCAAAATCCACCTGGGACCCCCCTGGAACCCCCAAAATCCACCTGGGACCCCCAAAATCCATCCCGGGACCCCCAAATCCACCTGGGACCCGCAAAATCCACCCCGGGGGACCCCAAAATCCACCTGGAACCCCCAAAATCCATCCCGGGACCTCCAAAATCCACCCCGGGACCCCCTGGGACCCCCAAAATCCACCCCGGGGGACCCCAAAATCCATCCTAGGACTCCCTTGGGACCCCCAAAATCCACCCCAGGACCCCCAAAATCCATCTGGGACCCCCAAAATCCACCCTGGGACCCCCCCGGGCCCCTCTGGAGTCACCGGGACCCCCCCCAGGACCCCCCAAATCTCCCCCCAATCCTCCCAGGACCCCCCAAAATCCCCAAGGACCCCCCAAAATCCCTCCCGGGATCCCCCCAACCCCCCCCAAATCCCCCTCCGGCCCCTCCCCCCCATTTTAGGGGGGATTTTGGGGGGCACCGGAGCCCCTCCCCAAATTGAGCAGGGGCTGAACCGCCCCAGTCCCAAATCCGCCCAATTTTGGGGGGGATTCCCCCAATTTTTAATCCCTCGGAGACCCCAAAATCGTCATTTTTAGGAGGTCCCAGAACTGCCAATTTTTGGGGGGGATTTCCCCAAAATTTCTGTCCCTGGGGGGGTCCCAAAATCGCCATTTTGGGGGGGGGGGGGAATTCCCCAAAAATCCTCATTTTTGGGGGTCCCAAAATCGCCATTTTTGGGGGGGATTTCCCCAAATTTTCTGTCCCCGGGGGGGTCCCAAAATCGCCTCATTTTGCCCCATTTTGCCCCTCCCCCCCCCACCCCCAGTGCCTTAAAGGGGGGGGCTGGGACCCCCGGGATGCCCCCCACCAGTACGGACCAGTATGGACCAGTTTGGGCCACTTTGGGCCAGTTTGGGCCAGTTTGAGCCAGAATCCCCACGTTCCCCAGACCAGTTCGGACCAGTTTGGGCCACTTTGGGCCAGTTTGGACCAGTAACTCCCAGTTCCCTGCCTGATATGGGACCAGTATCCCAGTTTCCCTGGACCAGTTTGGGCCAGTTTGGGCCAGTTCGGACCAGTAACTCCCAGTTTCCCTGTACCGGTTTGGACCAGTTCGGACCAGTTCGGACCAGTAACTCCCAGTTCCCCGGACCAGTTCAGACCAGTTCGGACCAGTAACTTCCAGTTTCCTGCCTGGTACAGGACCAGTAACTCCCAGTTTCCCTGGACCACTTTGGACCAGTTTGGACCAGTAACTCCCCGTTCCCTGGACCACTTTGGACCAGTAACTCCCAGTTTCCTTGCACCAGTTTGGACCAGTTTGGACCAGTAACTCCCCGTTCCCTGGACCAGTTTGGACTAGTTTGGACCAGTAACTCCCAGTTCCCCAGACCACTTTGGACCAGTTTGGGCCAGTTTGGACCAGTTCCCTGGACCACTTTGGACCAGTAACTCCCAGTTTCCCCGGACCAGTTTGGACCAGTTTGGACCAGTAACTCCCAGTTTCCCCAGACCAGTACGGACCAGTTTGGGCCAGTTTGGACCAGTAACTCCCCGTTCCCTGGACCACTTTGGACCAGTTTGGACCAGTAACTCCCCGTTCCCTGGACCACTTTGGACCAGTTTGGACCAGTAACTCCCCGTTCCCTGGACCACTTTGGACCAGTAACTCCCAGTTTCCTTGCACCAGTTTGGACCAGTTTGGACCAGTAACTCCCCATTCCCTGGACCAGTTTGGACTAGTTTGGGCCAGTTTGGACCAGTAACTCCCAGTTCCCCAGACCACTTTGGACCACTTTGGACCAGTAACTCCCAGTTTCCCCGGACCAGTTTGGACCAGTTTGGACCATTAACTCCCAGTTCCCCAGACCAGTACGGACCAGTTTGGGCCACTTTGGACCAGTAACTCCCCGTTCCCTGGACCAGTTCGGGCCAGTTTGGACCAGTAACTCCCAGTTTCCCCAGACCAGTACGGACCAGTTTGGGCCAGTTTGGACCAGTAACTCCCTGTTCCCTGGACCAGTTCGGGCCAGTTTGGACCAGTAACTCCCAGTTTCCCCAGACCAGTACGGACCAGTTTGGGTCACTTTGGACCAGTAACTCCCTGTTCCCTGGACCAGTACGGACCAGTTTGGACCAGTAACTCCCAGTCTCCAGGCAGTGCCGCCCCCAGTGCCTCCCAGTCCCTCCCAGTCCCAAATCCCAGTTAAAGCACGCGGGGGGGGGGGGGGGGGGGGCTGGGATCATTGGGAGCCCCCCCGGGACCGCCCAGGCCCCGCCCCCTTCACAAGCCCCGCCCCCTTTGGCCCCGCCCCATCAAGCCCCGCCCCCTTTCCCCTCAGGCCACGCCCACCCGCTCGCCCCTCCCCTCCCCGGCTTGACCACGCCCCCCTCGGGCTTGACCACGCCCACTCCGGAGGCCCCGCCCAGCCCGGCTTGGCCCCGCCCCCCGCATGCGGGGTTTTTACGGGAATTTCGCTCTTTCCAATAAAAACGAAGCGTGAAAAAGCGGGAATTTGAGGGGGGCGGGGCTTGGGGGGACATGGGGGACTCGGGGGGGGTGGGGAGGGCTCGTGGGGGGGGTTTGGGGTCATTTGGGGTCAAACGGGGTCATTTGGGGTCATTTGGGGCCTGCAGGGGACACGTGGAACCCCGGGAAACGTCGTTAATATGGATGAGGTCATTAATATTAATGAGCCCGCAGCCGAACGCCGATCAAGGGTCAATCCCCGCCCCCTCCGGCGAATCTCGCCTTTTCCATTGGCCGAAAACGCTGTCAATCACATAGGAACGGCGAGGCCGCGCCTTAAACACCTGTGATTGGCCAGCCCTCCCGCCAGTCATGCAACCACGCGTTCTCATTGGTCAGCGCCGAGATCGCACCCATCGAGCCCTCCCATTAGCCGCGCCGCCCGTCACTCATCCCGAGCGAGGCGCTGATTGGTTACAGCGGCGGCGAGGGGCGGGAGCGGCCGGGCGGCGGTGCCGGAGCGGGCCCGGGGCCCGGCGGGGCGGGCGGAGCGGGCGGAGCGGGCGAAGCGGAGCGGCCCCGGCCCCGCCATGGAGGACGGAGTTTACGGTGAGGCCGCTGAGAGCGGCGGGGACCGGGCGGGAACCGGGGCGGGGCGGGGAAGGAGTGAGGGGAACGGGAGGGGAAAGGGAGGGGGGGGGTTCCGTGAGGCGCGGACCAATGGCGGAGCGAGGAGAGGTCACGTGATGGGCGCGGCGGGAAAAGGAGGGCGGGAGGGGGGGGGTCACGTGACCGGGCGGGACCAAGGGGTGGGGGGAGGTTGAGACGGTTCCATGAGGGGGGCGGGGCCTCCCAGAGCAACCAAGGGTTGGGAGGAAGGGGCGTGGCCAAAGGGAGGGGGCGGGGTCGGCAGGAAAGGGGCGTGGCCAAAGAAAGGGGGAGGGGTCTGCAGGAAAGGGGCGTGGCCAAAGGAAGGGGGCAGGGTCTGTAGAAAAGGGGCGTGGCCAAAGGAAGGGGCGGGGTCAGAAGGAAAGGGCGTGGTCAAAGGGAGGGGCGGGGTCGGCAGGGAAGGGGCGTGGCCAAAGGAAGGGGCGTGGTCAGCAGGAAAGGGGCGTGGCTTGCAGGGAAAATGGGCGGGGTTAGGGCCAAGCGGGCGTGGCCGAGCCAGAACTAGGCGTGGTCAAACTTGCGGTGGGCGTGGCTTAGAAGATGGAGGGGCGTGGCTTAGCGTGGGTGGGCGTGGTCAACCGGGCTTGTGGGTGTGGCCAGGAAGGCAGTGGGGCGTGGCCATGTGGGTTATGGGTGTGGCCATGCTGTAGGTGGGCGTGGCCATGTGGGTTTGTGGAGGTGGACTGGCAGGCAGTGGGCGTGGCCTGGCAGTGGTGGGCGTGGCCAGGTGGGCTGTGGGTGCTACCAGGCAGTGGTGGGCGTGGCCAGCCGGGTCGTGGGCGTGGCCTGGGGTGTGGTGGGCGTGGCTAGGTGGGGTTTGTGGGTGTGGCCAAGCGGGCTGTGGGCGTGGCCTGGCAGTGCCGGGCATGGTCTGCGGATTGGTGGGCGTGGCCAGGTGGGTTGGTGGGCGTGGCCAGGCAGGTTTGTGGGGGCGGACAGGCGGGCTGGGGCGTGACCAGGAGGTTTGTGGGCGTGGCCTTGCAATGGTGGGCGTGGCCGGGAAGGCCGATGGGGCGTGGCCAGGCGGCTTTGTGGGCGTGGCCAGGTGGGCTGTGGGTGTTACCAGGCAGTGGTGGGCGTGGCCAGCCGGGTTGTGGGCGTGGCCAGGCAGTGGCGGGTGTGGCCTGGGGTGTGGCAGGCGTGGCCAGGTGGGCTGTGGGCGTTACCAGGCAGTGGTGGGTGTGGCCTGTGGGTTTGTGGGCGTGACCCGGTGGGTTGGTGGGCGTGGCCAGATGCGCTGTGGTCATGGCCAGGCGGGTTTGTGGGCGTGGCCTGGGTTTGGTGGGCGTGGCCATGCAGGTTGTGGGCATGGGCTGGGGTTGGTGGGCGTGGCCATGTGGTTCGGGGGTGTGGCCTGGGGTTGGTGGGCGTGGTCAGGCGGGTTTTGGTGGGCGTGGTCTGCGGGCCGGGGGCGCGGCCTGGTGTTTGTGGGCGTGAGCAGGCTGGTTTTGGTGGGCGTGGCCTGCGTTTGTGGGCGTGGCCTGGGATTGGTGGGCGTGGCCTGGGATTGGTGGGCGTGGTCGGGTGGGTTTTGGTGGGCGTGGCCTGGGTTTTGGTGGGCGTGGCCTTGCGCTTGTGGGCGTGGCCTGTGCCGAGCCGCGCCCGCAGTGCCCGCGGACCTGACGGCCGAGGAGCGGCGCGAGCTGGAGAGCATCCGGCGGCGCAAGCAGGAGCTGCTCGGGGAGATCCAGAGGCTGCGGCTGGAGCTCAGCGAGGCCATCAGCGAGGTGGAGGGGCTCGAGGCCACCGAGGGCAGGTGAGCGGCCAGCGCGGCCCGACAGACGGACGGACACGGGGACAGAGGGACCGACAGAGGGACGGACACAGGGACCAACAGAGGGACAGAGAGAGGGACAGAGGGACAGACGGACGGACACGGGGAGCCAGGGACCGACAGAGGGACGGACACAGGGACCAACAGAGGGACAGAGAGAGGGACAGAGGGACAGACGGACGGACACGGGGAGCCAGGGACTGACAGAGGGAGGGACACAGGGACCAACAGAGGGACAGAGAGACAGACGGACAGACGGACGGACACGGGGAGCCAGGGACCGACAGAGGGAGGGACACAGGGACCAACAGAGGGACAGACAGAGGGACAGAGGGACAGACGGACGGACACGGGGAGCCAGAGACCGACACAGGGACAGAGGGACAGAGGGACAGACGGACGGACACAGGGATGGAGGGACCGACAGAGGGACCGACAAAGGGACAGAGGGATACAGGGACGGACAGAGGCACGGACAGAGGGACAGAGGGACGGACAGAGAGACAGACGGACGGACACGGGGAGCCAGGGACCAACAGAGGGACTGACACAGGGACAGACAGAGGGACAGAGAGAGGGACAGAGGGACAGACGGACGGACACAGGGACCCAGGGACTGACAGAGGAACAGAGAGAGGGACAGAGAGACAGAGGGATGGACAGAGGGACGGACAGAGGGACAGACAGAGGGATGGACACAGGGACCGACACAGGGAGGGACACAGGGACGGAGGGATGGACAGAGAGAGGGACGGACAGAGGGATGGACAGAGGGACGGACAGAGGGACGGACAGAGGGATGGACAGAGGGATGGACAGAGGTAGAGGGACAGAGGGGCAGTGGGACGGATAGAGGGACAGAGAGATAGAGGGACGGACAGAGGGATAGAGGGACAGAGGGACAGAGGGACGGACACAGGGACCGACAGAGGGACGGACAGAGGGACAGAGGGACAGAGGGATGGACAGAGAGATAGAGGGACCGACAGAGGGACCGACAGAGGGACAGAGGGATGGACAGAGGCACGGACAGAAGCACAGACAGAGGGACAGAGGGACAGAGGGATGGACAGAGGGACGGACGGACAGAGGGACGGAGGGAGGAGCTGGCGGCCCGGGGAGGCCAAAGGAAAGCCCAAAGGAGCCGCTTGGGAGGGGAAAATTCACACCCGGGAGCCAAAAAATGGCAAAATTTCCCATTTTGGAAGGAAAATTTCAGCCCTGGGAGCCCAAAAAAGCCAAAATTTCCATTTTAGGGGGCAAAATTTCCCATTTTGGAGGGAAAAATTCACCCGTGGGAGCCAAAAATGGCAAAATTTGGACTCTGGGAGCCCAAAAAAGCCAAAATTTTGTGGTTTGGAGGGGAAAATTCACATCCGGGAGCCAAAAAAAGCCAAAATTTGCAGCTGGGACCCCAAAAAAGCCAAAATTCCAACCCGGGCATCCAAAAAAGCCAAAATTTCCCCATTTTGGAGGGAAAAATTCAGCCGTGGGAGGCCAAAAATCCCAAAATTCGCAGTCGGGAGCCCAAAAAAGCCAAAATTCCCAATTGGGAGCCCAAATTCACCCCCAAAATTGCCCCAAATCCCCCCAAATTGCCAAAAATTCCCCCAAAGTTGCCAAAAATTCCCCCCCAGGACCCCCAAATTCCCCAAATTTTCCCCCAGGACCCCCAAAATCCCCCCAAATTCCCAAAAATCTCCCAAAAATTCCCCCTTGGGACCCCAAAAATTCCCCAAAATTCCCCCAAAGTTTTCCAAAATTGCCCCAAATTCCCCCAAATCCTCCCCGGGACCCCCAAAATTCCCCAAATTTCCCCAAAATCTCCCAAAAATTCCCACTTGGGACCCCCAAAGTTCCCAAAAATTCCCCCAAAATCCTCCCCAAATCTCCCAAAATTCCCAAAAATTCCCCCAAATTCCCCAAAAATTCCCCCAAATTCCCCCAAATTCCCCCAAATTTCCCAAAAATTCCCCAAAATTTCCCCCAAAATTCCCCCAAAATTCCCAAAAATTCCCCCAAATCCCCCAGAATTCCCCCAAAATTCCCCCAAAATTCCCAAAAATTCCCCCAAATCCCCCAGAATTCCCCCAAAATTCCCCCAAAATTCCCCAAATTTCCCCCAAAATTCCCGAAAATTCCAGCAAGACGCTGCAGCGGAACCGGAAGATGGGGATGGGGCGCAAGAAATTCAACATGGACCCCAAAAAGGTGAGCGGGAATTGGGGATTTGGGGGGATTTTGGGGGATTTGGGGGGATTTTGGGGGTTTTGGGGTTTTTGAGGAGGTTGGGGATCCTGAGGAGTCGATTTTTGGGGATTTGGGGGTGGGTTTTGGGGAATTTTGGGGGTTTTTGGGGATTTTTGGGGATTTTGAGGGTGGATTTTTGGATTTCGGGTGAATTTGGGGGTTTTTTTGGGTGGATTTTGGTGTTTTGGGGTGGATTTGGGGTTTTTTGGGGTGAATTTGGGGTTTTTGGGGTGAATTTTTGGGTTTTTTGGGGTGGATTTTGGGGTGAATTTTGGGGTTTTTGGGGAGGTTGGAGATCCTGAGGGGTCAATTTTTGGGGATTTTGGGGTGGATTTTGGGGAATTTTGGGGGGTTTTGGGTTGGGTTTTGAGGATTTGGGGGCAGATTTTGGAGAATTTGGGGATTTTTGGGGATTTTGGGGTTTTTGGGGGTGGATTTTGGAGAATTTGGGGATTTTTGGGGTGAATTTTGGGTTTTTTTGGGTGCACTGAGGGCCCGCAGGGGATCCAGTTCCTGGTGGAGCAGGGGCGGATTTTGGGGTGGATTTTGGGGGCTTTTTGGGGTGAATTTTGGGGTGATTTTGGGGTGAATTTTGGGGTGGATTTTGGGGTGAATTTTGGGTGGTTTTGGGGTGGATTTTGGGGTGAATTTTGGGGTGAATTCTGGGGTTCTTGGGGTGGATTTTGGGGTGGATTTTGGGGTTCTTTGGGGTTCTTTGGGGTGGATTTTGGGGTGAATTTTGGGGTGAATTCTGGGGTTCTTGGGGTGGATTTTGGGGTGAATTCTGGGGTTCTTTGGGGTGGATTTTGGGGTGGATTTTGGGGTGAATTTGGGCGATTTTGGTGCACTGGGCCCGCAGGGGATCCAGTTCCTGGTGGAGCAGGAGCTGCTGCGCCACACGGCCGAGGACATCGCGCGGTTCCTCTACAAGGGAGAGGGGCTCAACAAAACGGCCATCGGAGACTACCTGGGCGAGAGGTGCACTGGGAGCACTGGGAGCCATTGGGAGGGACTGGGAGGGGATTGGGAGCCACTGGGAGGGGACTGGGAGGGGATTGGGAGGGACTGGGAGGGGACTGGAAGGAACTAGGAGCCAGTGGGAGCCATTGGGAGGGGATAGGGAGGGGACTGGGAGCCACTGGGAGGGACTGGGAGCCACTAGGAGGGACTGGGAGAGGATTGGGAGGGACTGGGAGGGGACTGGGAGCCACTGGGAGGGACTGGGAGGGGGATTCGGAGGGGGAACTGGGGACTCTGCAGGGCACTGGGAGGGACTGGGAGCCACTGGGAGGGACTGGGAGTAACTGGGAGGGGACTGGGAGCCACTGGGAGGGCACTGGGAGCCACTGGGAGGGACTGGGAGGGGATTGGGAGGGACTGGGAGGGCACTGGGAGCCACTGGGAGGGGATTGGGAGGGACTGGGAGTAACTGAGAGGGCATTGGGAGGAACTGGGGAGAACTGGGGGGGACTGGGAACCACTGGGAGCAGACGATGATTGGCAGCGGGTGGGCGTGGCCTGTGGGTGATTGACAGCAGGTAGGCGTGGCCTGAGATGATTGGCAGCGGGTGGGCGTGGCCTGTTGGTGATCGACAGCGGGTGGGTGTGGCCTGTGGGTGATTGGCAGCGGGTGGGCGTGGCCTGTGTGTGATTGACAGCTGGTGGGCGTGGCCTGTGGGTGATTGGCAGCGGGTGGGCGTGGCCTGTGGTTGATTGACAGCCCGGCCCCGCCCCGCAGGGAGGAGTTCAACCTGGGCGTGCTGCACGCCTTCGTGGACCTGCACGAGTTCACCGACCTCAACCTGGTGCAGGCGCTCAGGTGCGGGCACGGGGGGCACCGGGGGGCACCTGGGGGGGCTGGGAACTCACCTGGGCACACCTGGGGGCACCTGGGGGCACCTGGGCACACCTGGGGGGCACCTGGGGGGGCTGGGAACTCACCTGGGCACACCTGGGGGCACCTGGGGGCACCTGGGCACACCTGGGGGGCACCTGGGGGGGCTGGGAACTCACCTGGGCACACCTGGGGTGGATTTTGGGGGTCCCAGTTGGATTTTGGGGGTGCCAGGTGAGTTTTGGGGTGGATTTTGGGGTGCCAGGTGAGGTTGGGGGTGCCAGGTGAGGTTTGGGGTGGATTTTGGGGTGCCAGGTGAGTTTTGGGCTGCCAGGTGAGTTTTGGGGTCCCAGGTGAGTTTTGGGGGTGCCAGGTGAGGTTTGGGGTGGATTTTGGGGTGCCAGGTGAGTTTTGGGGTGCCAGGTGAGGTTTGGGGGTGCCAGGTGAGGTTTGGGGTGGATTTTGGGGGTCCCAGTTGGATTTTGGGGTGCCAGGTGAGGTTTGGGGTGAGGTTTGGGGTGCCAGGTGAGGTTTGGGGTCCCAGGTGAGGTTTGGGGTGAGTTTTGGGGGTGCCAGGTGAGGTTTGGGGTGCCAGGTGAGGTTTGGGGTGGATTTTGGGGTGCCAGGTGAGTTTTGGGGTGCCAGGTGAGGTTTGGGGTGGATTTTGGGGGTCCCAGTTGGATTTTGGGGTGCCAGGTGAGTTTTTGGGGTGCCAGGTGAGGTTTGGGGTGCCAGGTGAGGTTTGGGGTGGATTTTGGGGTGCCAGGTGAGGTTTGGGGTGTCGCAGGCAGTTCCTGTGGAGTTTCCGGCTGCCGGGGGAGGCGCAGAAGATCGATCGCATGATGGAGGCGTTCGCGCAGCGCTACTGCCTCTGCAACCCGGGCGTGTTCACCTGCACAGGTGAGGGCACAGCGGGCACCTGGGCACACCTGGGCACACCTGGGCACACCTGGGCACTGCCTCTGCAACCCGGGCGTGTTCACCTGCACAGGTGAGGGCACAGCGGGCACCTGGGCACACCTGGGCACACCTGGGCACACACAGACACACCTGGGCACACCTGGGCACACCTGGGCACTCACAGACACACCTGGGCACTGCCTCTGCAACCCGGGCGTGTTCACCTGCACAGGTGAGGGCACAGCGGGCACCTGGGCACACCTGGGCACACCTGGGCACTCACAGACACACCTGGGCACACCTGGGCACACCTGGGCACTGCCTCTGCAACCCGGGCGTGTTCACCTGCACAGGTGAGGGCACAGCGGGCACACCTGGGCACCCCTGGGCACACCTGGGCACACACAGACACACCTGGGCACACCTGGGGCTCACACAGACACACCTGGGGATTCCCTGTGCCCACCTGTGCCCACCTGTGCCCACCTGTGCCCACCTGTGCCCGCAGACACGTGCTACGTGCTCTCCTTTGCCGTGATCATGCTCAACACCAGCCTGCACAGCCCCAACGTGTGGGGCACACCTGGGCACACCTGGGCACACCTGGGCACACCTGGGGCACACACAGACACACCTGGGGGTTCCCTGGCACACACCTGTGCCCACCTGTGCCCACCTGTGCCCACAGACACGTGCTACGTGCTCTCCTTTGCCGTGATCATGCTCAACACGAGCCTGTTGGGGCACACCTGGGCACACCTGGGCACACCTGGGGCACACCTGGGCTCACACAGCCACACCTGGGGGTTCCCTGTGCCCACCTGTGCCCACCTGTGCCCGCAGACACGTGCTACGTGCTCTCCTTTGCCGTGATCATGCTCAACACCAGCCTGCACAACCCCAACGTGTGGGGCACACCTGGGCACACCTGGGCACACCTGGGCACACCTGAGGGTTCCCTGGCACACACCTGTGCCCACCTGTGCCCACCTGTGCCCGCAGACACGTGCTACGTGCTCTCCTTTGCCGTGATCATGCTCAACACCAGCCTGCACAGCCCCAACGTGTGGGGCACACCTGGGCACACCTGGGCACACCTGGGCACACCTGGGGCTCACACAGACACACCTGGGGGTTCCCTGTGCCCACCTGTGCCCACCTGTGCCCACCTGTGCCCGCAGACACGTGCTACGTGCTCTCCTTTGCCGTGATCATGCTCAACACCAGCCTGCACAACCCCAACGTCCGGGACACACCTGGGCACACCTGGGCACACCTGGGCACACCTGAGGGTTCCCTGGCACACACCTGTGCCCACCTGTGCCCACCTGTGCCCGCAGACACGTGCTACGTGCTCTCCTTTGCCGTGATCATGCTCAACACCAGCCTGCACAACCCCAACGTGTGGGGCACACCTGGGCACACCTGGGCACACCTGGGGCACACCTGGGGCACACCTGGGCACACCTGGGCACACCTGGGGCTCACACAGCCACACCTGGGGGTTCCCTGTGCCCACCTGTGCCCACCTGTGCCCACCTGTGCCCGCAGACACGTGCTACGTGCTCTCCTTTGCCGTGATCATGCTCAACACCAGCCTGCACAACCCCAACGTCCGGGACACACCTGGGCACACCTGGGCACACCTGGGCACACCTGAGGGTTCCCTGGCACACACCTGTGCCCACCTGTGCCCACCTGTGCCCGCAGACACGTGCTACGTGCTCTCCTTTGCCGTGATCATGCTCAACACCAGCCTGCACAACCCCAACGTCCGGGACAAGCCGTCGGCCGAGCGCTTCGTGGCCATGAACCGCGGCATCAACGACGGCGGCGACCTGCCCGAGGAGCTGCTGCGGGTGGGGGGAGGGGCCGCCGGGGGGGGGGAGGGGCCTGGGGGGGCGGGGCCGGGGGGCGGGGCCGCTTTTTGGGGGGATTTCGGGCGAAATTCGGGGAGGAAAAGGTGGAAATTCGGGGAATTTCTGGGGTTTTTCGGGGGTTCTGGGGGCGTGGCTTGAGGTGGGTGTGGCTTAAATTGGGTTTGAGGGGCGTGGCTTGGGTGGGTGTGGTCGGTGGGCGTGGCCTGGGGGCGTGGCCGCTTTTTGGGGTGAAATTTGGGGAGGGAAAGGTGGAAAGTTGGGGAATTTCTGGGGTTTTTCGGGGGTTTTGGGGGGTTCTGGGGGCGTGGCTTGAGGTGGGTGTGGTCTGAGTCTGGTTGAGGGGGCGTGGCTTGGGTGGGTGTGGTCGGGGGGCGTGGTCGGGGGGCGCGGCCGCTTTTTGGGACAATTTCGGGTGAAATTTGGGGAAGAAAAGGTGGAAATTTGGGGAATTTTGGGGGTTTTTGGGGGGTTTTGGGGGGTTCTGGGGGCGTGGCTTGAGGTGGGTGTGGCTTAAATTGGGTTTGAGGGGCGTGGCTTGGGTGGGTGTGGTCGGTGGGCGTGGCCTGGGGGCGTGGCCGCTTTTTGGGGCAATTTCGGCCAAAATTTGGGGAGGAAAAGGTGGAAATTCGGGGAAATTCTGGGGTTTTTCGGGGTTTCTGGGGGCGTGGTTTGGGTGGGCGTGGCCTAAGCAGGGCTGAGGTGAGCGGGAATTTGGGACAATTTTGGGGGGAATTTGGGGAAAGTTTGGGAGTTTCGGGGATTGAGGGGGATTTTAGGGATGATGTTGGGTAGATTTGGGGGAATTTTGGGAGGATTTGAAGGGAATTGGGGGAAATTTGGGAAGTTTTGGGGCATTTTGGGGAGTTTCAGGGAATTTTGGGGTCTTGAGAGGAGAGATTTGGGAGATTTGGGGGATTTTTGGCGGATTTTGGGGAGCATTTGAGGGCAATTTGGTGATTTTGGTGGGATTTGTGGAGTTTTTTCCTTGCAAAACCCCCAAAACTCCCAAATTTCCTCCAAATCCCCTCAAAATCTTTCCTGAACTCCGAATTCCCTCAAAATCCTCCCCAAATCCCTCAAGATTCCCCTAAAAAATCCCCCAAAGTCCCCCCAAATCCCCCCGAAATCCCCCCAAAATCCCTCAAAATCCCCCCGAAACCTCTCCAAACTGGGGAAAATTCCCCAAAAGCCCCCGAAAAGCCCCGAAATCCCCGGAATCTGCCCCGAATTCAGAACCTGTACGAGAGCATCCGCTCGGAGCCCTTCAAGATCCCCGAGGACGACGGCAACGACCTCACGCACACCTTCTTCAACCCCGACCGCGAGGGCTGGCTGCTCAAGCTGGGTAGGCCCCGCCCCCCTCACCTGGGCCCCGCCCACCTCACCTGGGCCACGCCCACCTCACCTGGGCCCCGCCCACCTCACCTGGGAGAGGCCACGCCCTAAAATTCCCGGTGAAATCGCTTGAAATCCCCATTTTTAGGCCGTTTTTGGGCTCTTTTAGGTCCTCCCGGCCACGCCCACCTCGCCTTGGCCACGCCCACCTCACCTGGGCCACGCCCACCTCACCTGGGCGGGGCCACGCTCCAAAAATTCCCAGTGAAATGGCTCAAAATCCCCATTTTTGGGTGGTTTTGGGCCTATTTTGGGCTCTATTAGGTTCTCCCGGCCACACCCACCTCACCTGGGGGGGGCCACGCCCCAAAATTCCCAGTGAAAGCGCTCAAAATCCCCATTTTTAGGCCTTTTTTGGGCTCTATTGGGTCCTCCCGGCCACGCCCACCTCGCCTGGGCCCCGCCCACCTCACCTGGGAGGGGCCACGCCCAAAAATTCCCGGTGAAATCGCTCAAAATCCCCATTTTTAGGCCTTTTTTGGGCTCTATTGGGTCCTCCTGGCCACGCCCACCTCACCTGGGCCCCGCCCACCTCACCTGGGAGAGGCCACGCCCCAAAATTCCCAGTGAAAGCGCTCAAAATCCCCATTTTTAGACCTTTTTTGGGCTCTATTGGGTCCTCCTGGCCACGCCCACCTCACCTGGGCCCCGCCCACCTCACCTGGGAGGGGCCACGCCCAAAAATTCCCGGTGAAATCGCTCAAAATCCCCATTTTTAGGCCTTTTTTGGGCTCTATTGGGTCCTCCCGGCCACGCCCACCTCGCCTTGGCCACGCCCACCTCGCCTTGGCCACGCCCACCTCGCCTTGGCCACGCCCACCTCACCTGTGGGGGATCACGCCCCAAAATTCCCAGTGAAATCGCTCGAAATCCCCATTTTGGGGCTTTTTTTGGGCCTTTCTAGGGCCCTCCTGGCCACGCCCACCTCGCCCAGGCCACGCCCACTTCACCTGGGAGAGGCCACGCCCAAAAATTCTGGGTGGAATCGCTCAAAATCCCCATTTTGGGGCTTTTTTTGGGCCTTTCTAGGGCCCTCCTGGCCACGCCCCCCTCACCTGGGCCACGTCCACCTCACCTGGGCGGGGCCACGCCCCAAAAATTCCCGGTGGAATCACTCAAAATCCCCATTTTTGGGCTCTTTTTGGGCCTTTTTAAGCCCTCCTGGCCACGCCCACCTCACCTGGGAGAGGCCACGCCTGAAAATTCCCGGTGAAATCGCTCAGAATCCCCATTTTTGGGGTTTTTTGGGCCTTTTATGGGCACTATTGGGTGCTCTTGGCCACGCCCACCTCACCTGGGCCACGCCCACCTCATTGAGGCCACGCCCACCTCACCTGGGCGGAGCCACGCTCCAAAAATTCCCAGTGAAATGGCTCAAAATCCCCATTTTTGGGTGGTTTTGGGCCTATTTTGGGCTCTATTAGGTTCTCCCGGCCACACCCACCTCACCTGGGGGGGACCACGCCCAAAAATTCCCGGTGAAATCGCTCAAAATCCCCATTTTTAGGTCTTTTTTGGGCTCTATTAGGTCCTCCCGGCCACGCCCACCTCGCCTTGGCCACGCCCACCTCACCTGGGAGGGGCCACGCCCAAAAATTCCCGGTGAAATCGCTCGAAATCCCCATTTTGGGGCTGTTTTTGGGGCCTTTTTTGGGCTCTTTTGGGTCCTTCTGGCCACGCCCACCTCACCTGGGCCACGCCCACCTCACCTGGGGGGACCACGCCCCAAAAATTCTGGGTGGAATCGCTCAAAATCCCCATTTTGGGGCTCTTTTTTGGCCTTTTTAGGCCCTCCTGGCCACGCCCACCTCACCCGGGCCACGCCCACCTCACCTGGGCAGGACCACGCCCCAAAATTCCCGGTGAAATCGCTCAAAATCCCCATTTTTGGGCATTTTTGGGCCTTTTTAGGTCTATTTTGGGTCCTATTGGTTCCTCCTGGCCACGCCCACCTCACCTGGGCCACGCCCCCTCCCCAGGCCACGCCCACTTTGCCGTGGCCACGCCCCCTCCCAGTTCCCCTCCCCCCCCCCCAGTCTCTCCCAGTTTGATTTTCCCAAAATTTAACTTTTTTTTCCCTGTTTTTTTCTCTTTTTTTCCTTTCTCTTTGTACGACCCCAAAAACTCCCAAATTTCCCTAAAAATCCCCCCCTGGAATTCCCCAAATTCTCCCGGAATTCCCCAAATTCGCCCCAAATTTCCACCGAATCCCTCCCGAATTTGCCCCAAATTCTCTCGGATTCCCCCCGAAATTCCTCAAAATTGTCCCCAAAATTCCCCAAATTCCTCCGGAAATTCCCCAATTCCCCCCAAAATTCCCCAAATTCCCTCCAAAATTCCCCGAAATTCTCCCCCAAAATTCCCCAAATTCCTCCAAAAATTCCCCGAAATTCTCCCCCAAAATTCCCCAAATTCCTCCGAAAATTCCCCAATTCCCCCCAAATTCCCTCCAAATCCCTCCAAAATTCCCCAAATTCCCCCAAAAATCCCCAAATTCCCCCCCCTGGTGCTGCTGTTGGGACCCCACAGGAGGTGAGTGGGGGAGTGGGGGAAGGGCAGCGCTTGGGACCCCCCCCCAAAATCCCCCAAATTCCCCCAAAATCCCCCAAATCCCCCCAAAATCACCTCAGAACCCCCCAAAATCACCTCAGAACCCCCCAAAATCCCCTCAAATCCCTCCCAGGACCCCCTAAATTCCCCCAAAACCCCCAAATCCTCCCCCAAACCCCCAAATTCTTCATGAGACCCTTCCAAAATCCCAAAAACCCCCAAAATTCCCCCCAAATCCCCCAAATCCAACCCCAGACTCCCCAAATTCTCTCCTGGAGCCCCCAAATCTCCCCAAATTCCCCACAAAATCCCTCAAATCCCTCCCAAAATCCCCCAAATCCCCCTGAAATCCCCCAAATCCAACCCCAAACCCACCAAATTCTCTCCAGGACCCCCCGAAAAACACCCAAATTCCCCAAATCCCCCCCAAAACCCCTCAAAACCCCCCTAAAATCCCCCAAAATCCCACCCCAGATCCCCCCAAATTCTATCCTGGACCCCCCCAAATCCTCCCAAAAAACCCCAAAATGCCCCAAAAGTCCCCAAATCCCCCCTAAAATCCCCCCAAATCCCACCCCAGACCCCCCAAATTCTCTCCTGGACCCCCCAAAATGCCCCAAAATGCCCCAAAATGCCCCAAAATGCCCCAAAATCCCCGAAACCGCCCAGGGGGTCGGGTGAAGACGTGGAAGCGCCGCTGGTTCATCCTGACCGACAACTGCCTCTACTACTTCGAGTACACCACGGTGAGAGCCCCAAAATGCCCCAAATCCACCCCAAAATCCACCCTGGGAACCCCAAAATCCTCCTCGGCCGCCCCCAAAACCCCTAGGAGCCCCAAAACACCCCCGAAACCCCCCCAAAATGCCCCAAAATCCCCCCAAAATGCCCCAAAATCCATCCAAATTTGCCTTCAGGAACCCAAATCTCTCCCTGGGATCCCCAAAAGTCCCCGAAACCCCCCAAATCCACCCCAAAATCCACCCTGGGAACCCCAAAATCCTCCTCGGGCACCCCCAAAACCCCCAGGACCCCCAAAACCTCCCCCAAATGCCCCAACCCCCCCCCCCAAAATACCCCAAAACCCCCCCCCAAAATACCCCAAAACCCCCCCAAAATGCCCCAAAATCCACCCAAATCTCCCTTCAGGACCCCAAATCTCTTCCTGGGATCCCCCAAATTCCCCGAAATCCCCCAAATCCACCCCAAAATCCACCCTGGGAACCCCAAAATCCTCCTCGGCCACCCCCAAAACCCCTGGGACCCCCAAAACACCCCCAAAACCCCCCCAAAATGCCCCAAAATCCCCCCAAAATGCTCCAAACCCCCCCCAAAATGCCCCAAAAGGTCCCAAAATCTCCCTTCAGGACCCCAAATCTCTCTCTGGGATCCCCGAAATCCCCCAAATCCACCCCAAAATCCACTCTGGGAACCCCAAAATCCCCCCCAAATGCCCCAAAATTCCCCCCAGGGACCCCAAAATCCCCCTCAGGACCCCCCAAATTCCCCCCAGGACTCCCAAAATCCCCCTAAAATCCTGTCCTGGGATCCCAAAATTCCTTCAGGGACCCCAAAATTCCCCCAAATCCCCCAAATTTTTCTCAGGGACCCCAAAATTTCTCCAAGGACCCCCAAAATCCTCCCCAAAATCCCCCAAATTTCTCCCAGGGACCCCAAAATTCCTCCAGGGGTCCCCAAAATCCCCCAAATTTCTCTCAGGGACCCCAAAATCCTCCCCCAAATCCCCCAAATTTCTCTCAGGGACCCCCAAAATCCTTCCCTGGGATCCCAAAACGCCTCTGGGACCCCCCAAAAGTCCCCAAATCCCCCCAAATTCCGGCAGGACAAGGAGCCGCGGGGAATCATCCCCCTGGAGAACCTGAGCATCCGCGAGGTCGAGGATCCCCGCAAGCCGGTGAGAGCCAAAAACCCCCAAAATCCCCCAAAATCCCCCAAAAATCCCCCAAAATCCCCCCAAAACTCCCCAAAACCCCCCAAAATCCCCCAAAAATCCCCCAAAAACCCCCAAAACTTCCCAAATCCCCCAAAATCCCCCCAAAATCCCCCCAAAATCCCCCAAAATCCCCCAAAAATCCCCCAAAATCCCCCAAAAATCCCCCAAAAATCCCCCAAAAATCCCCCAAAAACCCCCAAAATCCCCCAAAATCCCCCAAAAATCCCCCAAAATCCCCCAAAAACCCCCAAAACTTCCCAAATCCCCCAAAAACTCCCAAAATCACCCAAAAACTCCCCAAAATCCCCCAAAATCCCCCAAAATCCCCCCAAATCCCCCAAAAACTCCCAAAATCACCCAAAAACTCCCAAAATCCCCCCAAAATCCCCCAAAATCCCCCAAAAATCCCCCAAAATCCCCCAAAATCCCCCAAAATCCCCCCAAAACCCCCCAAAATCCCCCAAAAATCCCCCAAAATCCCCCAAAACCCCCCAAAACTTCCCAAATCCCCCAAAATTCCCCAAAAATCCCCCAAAAATCCCCCAAAATCCCCCAAAAATCCCCCAAAATCCCCCAAAAATCCCCCAAAATCCCCCAAAATCCCCCAAAATCCCCCAAAAATCCCCCAAAAACCCCCCAAAATCCCCCAAAATCCCCCAAGAACTCCCCAAATCCCCCAAAAACTCCCAAAATCACCCAAAAACTCCCCAAAATCCCCCAAAATCCCCCAAAATCCCCCCAAATCCCCCAAAAACTCCCAAAATCACCCAAAAACTCCCAAAATCCCCCCAAAATCCCCCAAAATCCCCCAAAAATCCCCCAAAATCCCCCAAAATCCCCCAAAATCCCCCAAAAATCCCCCAAAATCCCCCAAAATCCCCCAAAATCCCCCAAAAACTCCCCAAATCCCCCAAAAACTCCCAAAATCACCCAAAAACTCCCCAAAATCCCACAAAAAACACCCAAAATCCCACAAAAAAACAACTAAGCCTCCCCAAAAAAACCCCAAACCCCCAAAATCCCCCCAAAACCTCCCAAAAAACACCAAAACCCCCTCTAAATACCCCCAAAATCCCCACAAAGCTCCCCCAAAAACCGCCCAACATCCCCCAAAAACTCCCCAAAATCCCCCAAAAAACCTCCCCAAATCCCCCCAAAATGCTGCCAAAAACCCCCAAAATCCCCCCAAAAACACCTAAAAACCCCCCAAAATCCTCCCAAAAACGGCCCAAAAAAACCCAAAATCCCCCCAAAGCCCCCAAAGTCCCCCCAAATTCCCCAAAATGCTCCCAAAAAAACAAAAAACCCCCAAATCCTCCCAAACCCCCCAAAATCCCCCCAAAATCCCCCGAAATTCCCCTTTTTTCCCCTTTTCCTGCCCCGTTTCTTCTCCCACTGCTCCCGATTTTTCCCAAACTGGTTTGTACTGGTTTATACTGGTTTGTGCTGGTCTGAACTGGTTTTTCCCCTCCTCCCAGACCCTTTCCAGCTCCAAATCCCCACCAAAAATGCCCCGAAATTCCCCTTTTCCTGCCCCGTTTCTTCTCCCGCCGCTCCCGATTTTTCCCAAACTGGTCCCAAACTGGTTTCTATTGGTCTGTACTGGTTTGTACTGGTTTGTACTGGTTTATACTGGTTTTTCCCCTTCTCCCAGACCATTTTAAGCTCCAAATCCCCACCAAAAATGCTCCGAAATTCCCCTTTTCCTGCCCCGTTTTTTCTCCCACCGCTCCCGATTTTTCCCAAACTGGTCCCAACTGGTTTGTACTGGTTCCTACTGGTCTGTACTGGTTCCTACTGGTCTGTACTGGTTTCCAGCACTGCTTCGAGCTCTACATCCCCAACAACAAGGGGCAGCTGATCAAGGCCTGCAAGACGGAGGCGGACGGGCGCGTGGTGGAGGGGAACCACGCCGTGTACCGGATCTCGGCGCCGACCCGCGAGCAGAAGGACGAGTGGATCAAATCCATCCAGTGAGAGCCCCAAAACCGCCCCAAATCACCCCAAAAATAACGGGCAGTGGTCAGGAGGGAATCGGGCATCGTTAAAGGGGGGGTTTGGGGTTAAAAATGGGGGTTTTGGGGATTTCAAAGCTCTAAAAATGGGATTTTTGGGATCAAATCCATCCAGTGAGAGCCCCAAAACCGCCCCAAATAACCCCAAATCAGCACCAAAAATAACGGGGAGTGGATGGGAGGGGATCAGGGGGAGTTAAAGGGGGGTTTGGGGTTAGAAATGGGAGTTTTGGGGGTTTAAAAGCTTTAAAAATGGGATTTTTGGGATCAAATCCATCCAGTGAGAGCCCCAAAAATGCCCAAATTTACCCCAAATTAACCCCAAATTAACCCCAAAAAACACAGGAGGGAACTGGGCATCGTTAAAGGGGGGGTTGGGGTTAGAAATGGGAGTTTTGGGGTTTTTTTAATGGATTTTTGGGGGGTTTTAGTGGATTTTTTGGGAGGTTTTGGGATCAAATCCATCCAGTGAGAGCCCCAAAACCGCCCCAAATCACCCCAAATCAGCACCAAAAATAACGGGCAGTGGTCAGGAGGGAATCGGGCATCGTTAAAGGGGGGGTTTGGGGTTAGAAATGGGGGTTTTGGGGGTTTTTAAATGGATTTTGGGGGGTTTAAAAGCTCTAAAAATGGGATTTTTGGGATCAAATCCATCCAGTGAGAGCCCCAAAACCGCCCCAAATAACCCCAAAAATAACGGGCAGTGGTCAGGAGGGAATCGGGCATCGTTAAAGGGGGGGTTTGGGGTTAGAAATGGGGGTTTTGGGGGTTTTTAAATGGATTTTGGGGGGTTTAAAAGCTCTAAAAATGGGATTTTTGGGATCAAATCCATCCAGTGAGAGCCCCAAAACCGCCCCAAATAACCCCAAAAATAACGGGCAGTGGTCAGGAGGGAATCGGGCATCGTTAAAGGGGGGGTTGGGGTTAAAAATGGGGGTTTTGGGGGTTTTTTAATGGATTTTTGGGGGTTTTTAGTGGATTTTTGGGAGGTTTTGGGATCAAATCCATCCAGTGAGAGCCCCAAAAAGTCCGAAATTATCCCAAATTATCCCCAAAAAACACAGGAGGGGGTCAGGGGTGGTTAAAGGGGGGTTTGGGGTTAAAAATGGGATTTTTGGGGTTTTTTTTAATGGATTTTTGGGGCTTTAAAAGGAGATTTTTTGGGGTCAAATCCATCCAATGAGTCCCGAAATTCCACCTGAAAATTCCCAAATTATCCCAAATTATCCCCAAAATTAATTGGGAGTGGCCAGGAGGGGTCGGGGGTCGTTGAATGGGGGTTTGGGGGATCCCCAGGTGAATTTTGGGTCCTTTTTCCGTGGATTTGGGGCTTCCCGGGAGGGATTTTGGGGAGAATTTTTCCCAGGGCGTCCCCAAATTCCCCCAAAATTCCTTTGGAACCCCCAGAATTCCCAAAAAATCCCCCCCGGGATCCATTCTGGGTCTTCTTCCCCACGGATTTGGGGCTTTTTGGGGCTTTTTGGGGCTTTTTGGGGCTTTTTGGGATCCCCTGGGTGGATTTGGGCGGGAATTTTTTCCAGGGGGGTTCCCCAAGGGCTCGGGGGGTGCCCGGAATTCCCGAAAATTCCCCCCAAATTCCCGAAATCCCGGCAGGGCTGCGGTGAGCGTGGATCCCTTCTACGAGATGCTGGCGGCGCGGAAAAAGCGAATTTCGGTCAAGAAAAAGCCGGAAAATCCCTAAAAAAAGGGGAAAAAAAAAAAAACCAACCCAAAACCGGAAAAGGGGGCGGGACCCCCGGAATTCCCACCTGGAACCTCCCAAAAATCGGGGGGATTCCCCCCAAAATTCCTCTGGACTGGGAAAGGACGACGAGGGAGCGGCCGGAGCCTCCGGAATTCGCTCCGGGAGCCCCGAAATTCCCAAAATTCCAAAATTTTCCCTCCCCAGGGAGCCCCGAAAGTCCCTCGGGAATCCCAAAATTCCTCCCAAATTCCCTCTGGGAATCCCAAATTCCCCCCAGGAACCCCCAGAATTCCCCTCCCAGTCCCTCCCAGTCCCTCCCAGTTTGGGGCTCCTGGGGGGGTCCCGGCCCCTCCCCTCCCCCCCCCCCTTTATTTATGGCCCCAAATAAAAACCGGAGAAATCCGAAGGAATTCGGGAATTTTTTTTGGGAATTTGGGGAGGGGTTGGGACATTTGGGGGGGGGGCGGGGCCTTTTTTGGGGCCGTTTGGGGGGAATTTCGGGGGTTTTGGGGCCATTTCGGGTGAGATTTTCGGGGATTTGGGACCCTTTGGGGAGAACTTTGGGGCCATTTTGGGGTTTTTGGGGCCATTTTTGGGGGGGGTTGGGGCCATTTTTGGGGGGCTCCGAGGTGCGGGAGGGTTCCCAGGTGAGATTTTGGGGTGGATTCGGGTGAGATTTTGGGGCGGTTCTGGCTGATTTTGGGTGGATTCGGGCGGTTTTGGGTTGATTTTGGGGCGGTTCTGGGTGGTTTTGGGGCGGTTCTGGGTGATTTTGGGGTGGTTGTGGGTGATTTTGGGGTGGTTCTGGGGGGTTTTGGGGCGGTTTTGGGGCGGTCCTGGGTGATTTTGGGACGGATTCGGGCGGTTTTGGGGCGGTTTGGGTGGTTTTGGGGCGGTTCTGGGTGGTTTTGGGGCGGTTCTGGGCAGTTTTGGGGCGGTTTTGGGGCGGTTCTGGGTGGTTTTGGGGTGTTTTTGGGGCGATTCTGGGTGATTTTGGGGTGGTTCTGGGTGATTTTGGGGCGGTTTGGGGTGATTTTGGGGTGGTTCTGGGTGATTTTGGGTCAGTTCTGGGTGGTTTTGGGGCGGTTCTGGGTGGTTTTGGGGTGTTTTTGGGGCGGTTCTGGGTGATTTTGGGTGGTTCTGGGTGATTTTGGGTCGGTTCTGGGTGATTTTGGGGCGGTTCTGGGTGGTTTTGGGGTGATTTTGGGTCAGTTCTGGGTGGTTTTGGGGCGGTTCTGGGCAGTTTTGGGGTGTTTTTGGGGCGGTTCTGGGTGATTTTGGGGTGGTTCTGGGGGGTTTTGGGGCGGTTTTGGGGTGATTTTGGGTCGGTTCTGGGTGATTTTGGGGCGGTTCTGGGCAGTTTTGGGCGGTTTTGGGTCGGTTCTGGGTGGTTTTGGGTCGGTTCTGGGTGATTTTGGGGCGGTTCTGGGGCAGTTTTGGGTGGTTTTGGGGCGGTTTTGGGGTGATTTTGGGTCGGTTCTGGGTGGTTTTGGGTCGGTTCTGGGTGATTTTGGGGCGGTTTTGGGTGATTTTGGGGCGGTTCTGGGTGGTTTTGGGTCGGTTCTGGGTGATTTTGGGGCGGTTCTGGGGCAGTTTTGGGTGGTTTTGGGGCGGTTTTGGGGTGATTTTGGGGCGGTTCTGGGTGATTTTGGGTGGTTCTGGGTGGTTTTGGGGTGGTTTGGGGTGGTTTTGGGGCGGTTCTGGGTGATTTTGGGTCAGTTCTGGGTGATTTTGGGGTGGTTCTGGGTGTTTTTGGGGCGCCTTCAGGCGCACGGCTCGAAGGGCAGGGTGGTGACGCCGCCGTGCAGCTCCAGCCCCGCCTGGGCCCAGGCCACGAGGTCGCCACGGGCCGGGGAGCGGCACTGGGCCAGCGCGGCCACCTCGGGCGGGGCCAGGGCGCGGCTCCACAGGTGGAACTCGGCCAGCTCGCCCACGAACGCCTGCGTGGCATCGAAACGGCCCCCGAGGGCGTCCTGCGGGACCGGCGGGCACCGGTGAGCAGCGAGCCCCGGCACAGCTGGGCACAGCTGGGGGCACTCAGACACACCTGGGCACACCTGGGCACACTCAGACACACCTGGGCCCAGCTGGGGGCACACCTGGGCACACCTGAGGCTCTCCACAACCACACCTGGGGGCATCTGAGCTCAAACAGCCACACCTGGGCACAGCTGGGGGCACTCAAGACACACCTGGGCACAGCCCTGACACACCTGGGCACATTTGAGGGGCACTCAGGCACACCTGAGCTCACACAGCCACAGCTGGGCACAGCTGGGCACAGCTGGGGGCACTCAGACGCACCTGGGCACACCTGGGGCTCTCCACAGCCACACCTGGGCACACCTGGGCACACTCAGACACACCTGGGCCCAGCTGGGGGCACACCTGGGCACACCTGAGGCTCTCCACAACCACACCTGGGCACAGCTGGGGCACACCTGGGCACACTCAGACACACCTGGGCACACCTGGGCACACCTGAAGCTCTCCACAGCCACACCTGGGCACACCTGGGCACACTCAGACACACCCGGGCACACCTGGGCACACCTGAGCCCCCTCCCCCCCCCGTACCTGCTCCTGGCCCAGCACCAGGACCCCGTGGGGGCGCAGGGGGTGGCCCGGGGCGAGCCCCTCCCCCCGCCCGCGGGGGACCCCGTCCTGGAAGCTCCTCCAGGTGCCCCCCGAGGCCGCCCAGGTGACACAAAGGTGCTGCCACCTGCCCGGGGCCGGCGACAGCGACAGCGCGGCCGCCTGGGGGCACAGAACGCCCGGTTAGCCCTGAATGGGCCCCAGTTAGCCCCGAACGGGTCCCAGTTAGCCCTGAATTGGTCCCAGTTAGCCCCGAATGGGCCCCAGTTAGCCCCGAACGGGCCCCGGTTAGCCCCAAATGGGCCCCAGTTAGCCCCGAATTGGCTCGAATTAGCCCCGAACGGGCCCCAGTTAGCCCTGAATGGGTCCCAGTTATCCCCGAACGGGCCCCAGTTAGCCCCGAATTGGCCCGAATTATCCCCGAACGGGCCCAGTTAGCCCCGAACGGGCCCCAGTTAGCCCCGAATGGGCCCCAGTTAGCCCCAAATTGGCCCCAGTTAGCCCCGAATTGGTCCCAGTTAGCCCCGAATGGGCCCCAGTTAGCCCCGAACGGGTCCCGGTTAGTCCCGAACGGGCCCAGTTAGCCCCGAACGGGCCCCAGTTAGCCCCAAATTGGTCCCAGTTAGCCCCGAATTGGCCCCAGTTAGCCCCGAATTGGCCCCAGTTAGCCCTGAACGGGCCCTGGTTAGCCCCAAATTGGCCCCGGTTAGCCCAGAATGGGCTCCAATTAGCCCCGAACGGGCCCCAGTTAGCCCCAAATTGGCCCCAATTAGCCCCGAATGGGCCCCACTTAGCCCCGAATGGGCCCCAGTTAGCCCCAAATGGGCCCAAATTAGCCCAGAATTGTCCCGAATTGTCCCGAATTAGCCCCGAATTGTGCCCAAATTATCCCCAAATCATCCCCAGATTACCCCCAAATTAGCCCCAATCGTCCCCCGAATCATCCCCCAAATCATCCCCAAATTGTCCCAAATTGTCCCAAATTGTCCCCAAATTATCCCTGAATTATCCCCGCATTATCCCCGAATTGTCCCCAAATCGTCCCCGAATCGTCCTCGAATTGTGCCCAAATTATCCCCGAATCATCCCCAATTTAGCCCCAATCGTCCCCCAAATCATCCCCAAATTGTCCCCAAATCGTGCCCGAATTACTCCCAAATTATCCCCAAAACTCCCCAAATTATCCCCAAATTGTCTCCAAATTATTGTCCCCGATTTGTCCCCGGATTCCACAGAAACGGCACCGAAACAGCCCCAACACAGCTCCAAAAAAAGCCCCAGAATGCCCAAAAAAACACCAAAAAAAGCCCCCAAAAAACCCCCAAAAATCCCAAGAAAACCCCAAAACCTCCCAAAAAATCCCAAAAAAATCCCCTAAAAAATCCCCCCAAAAAACCCCAAATTCCCCCAAAAACCCCCAAACCCCCATCCTCACCTGGTTGTCCACCAGCAGCTCGAGCGGGCGCCCGCCCCGAAATCGCCCCCAAATCCACCCAAAAAAATCCCCCAAAAAACCCCCACCCCACCCCCCCCAAAAAAATCCCCAGCCCCCAAAAAATCCCAAAAAACCTCCAAAAAATCCCAGAAAAATCCCCAAAAAAATCCCCAAAAAATCCCCAAAAAAGCCCCCAAAACCCCCCCCAAAAATCCAAAAAAATCCAAAAACATCCCCAAAAAATCCGCAAAAAGTCCCAAAACATCCCAAAAAGTCCCCAAAAAAATCCCAAAAAATCCCAACAAATCCCAAAAAGTCCCCAAAAAATCCCAAAAAAGTCCCAAAAACTCCCCAAAAAACCCCTAAAAAAATCCCAAAAAATCCAAAAAAACCCCTGAAAAAATCCCAAAAAATCCCCCAAAAAACCCCCAAACCCCTCAAAAAAATCCCAAAAAATCCCAAAAAAATCCCCCAAAAAATCCCCCCAAAAAATCCCAAAAAATCCCCAAAAAATCCCAAAAAACCCTCTAAAAAAATCCAAAAAAATCCAAAAAAAATCCCCCAAAATAAAAAAAAAAATCCCCAAAAAATCCCCAAAAAGCCCTGAATAAATCCCTAAAAATCCCAAAAAATCCCCCAAAAAACCCCCCAAACCCCCCCAAACCCCGCCGTCCTCACCTGGTCGTCCACCAGCAGCTCGAGCGGGCGCCCGCCCCAGGCCAGCAGCACCAGCTCGTTGGGCTGCCCGGGCGCGGCGTAGGAGAAGGGGGTGCCCAGGTTGGGGGCGCGGGCGGGGCGCAGCCAGAGGCAGGCGGAGAGGGCGCGCACGGGGCCGCGCACGGGGCCGCGGGCGCGCGCGAACAGGTAATCCGTGCGCAGCGGGAACGCCACGCGGAAGCCGGCCCGGCCGCCTGGAGGGGGCACAGAGAGAGAGAGGGGGGGGAGGGGGGGAGAGAACGGCGCAGGAGGAATCCCGGGAGGGACCCCAAAAACCAAAACATTCAGTCCCCAAAAAATCCCGTTCGCCCCAAAAAAAAAAACCCCCAAAAAATCCCGTTCGTCCCCAAAAAAAAAAACCCCAAAAAATCCCGTTCGCCCCAAAAAAAACCCCCAAAAAATCCCGTTCGTCCCAAAAAAAAAACCCCAAAAAATCCCGTTCGCCCCAAAAAAAAAAAAACCAAAAAATCCCGTTCATCCCAAAAAAAAAAACGCCCAAAAAATCCCGTTCGCCCCAAAAAAAAAAAAAAACCAAAAAATCCCGTTCGTCCCAAAAAAAAAAACCCCAAAAAATCCCGTTTGTCCCAAAAATAACCCCCAAAAAATCCCGTTCGCCCCAAAAAAAAAAAAACCCAAAAAATCCCGTTCGTCCCAAAAAAAAACCCCCAAAAAATCCCGTTCGCCCCAAAAAAAAAAAACCCCAAAAAATCCCGTTCGCCCCAAAAAAAAAAAAAAAACCAAAAAATCCCGTTCGTCCCAAAAAAAAACCCCCAAAAAATCCCGTTCGCCCCAAAAAAAAAACCCCAAAAAATCCCGTTCGTCCCAAAAAAAAAACCCCCAAAAAATCCCGTTCGCCCCAAAAAAAAAACCCCAAAAAATCCCGTTCGCCCCAAAAAAAAAAACCCCCAAAAAATCCCGTTCGCCCCAAAAAAAAAAAACCCAAAAAATCCCGTTCGCCCCAAAAAAAAAAACCCCAAAAAATCCCGTTCGCCCCCCAAAAAAAAACCCCCAAAAAATCCCGTTCGTCCCAAAAAAAACCCCAAAAAATCCCGTTCGCCCCAAAAAAAAAACCCCCAAAAAATCCCGTTCGCCCCAAAAAAAAAAAACCCAAAAAATCCCGTTCGCCCCAAAAATAAAAACCCCAAAAAATCCCGTTCGTCCCCAAAAAAAAAAAACCCAAAAAATCCCGTTCGCCCCCCAAAAAAAAAACCCCCAAAAAATCCCGTTCGTCCCAAAAAAAAAAACCCCAAAAAATCCCGTTCGCCCCAAAAAAAAAAACCCCAAAAAATCCCGTTCGCCCCAAAAAAAAAACCCCAAAAAATCCCGTTCGCCCCAAAAAAAAAACCCCAAAAAATCCCGTTCGCCCCAAAAAAAAAACCCCCAAAAAATCCCGTTCGCCCCAAAAAAAAAAAAACCCCAAAAATCCCGTTCGTCCCAAAAAAAAACCCCAAAAAATCCCGTTCGCCCCCAAAAAAAAAACCCCCAAAAAATCCCGTTCGGCCCAAAAAAAACCCCCAAAAAATCCCGTTCGCCCCAAAAGAAAAACCCCAAAAAATTCTTGTTTGTCTCAAAAAAAAAAACCCCAAAAAATCCCGTTCGCCCCAAAAAAAAACCCCAAAAAATCCCGTTCGCCCCAAAAAAAACCCCAAAAAATCCCGTTCGCCCCAAAAAAAAAAAAACCCAAAAAATCCCGTTCGCCCCAAAAAAAACCCCCAAAAAATCCCGTTCGCCCCAAAAAAAAAAACCCCAAAAAATCCCGTTCGCCCAAAAAAAAAAAAAACCAAAAAATCCCGTTCGTCCCAAAAAAAAACCCCCAAAAAATCCCGTTCGCCCCAAAAAAAAAACCCCAAAAAATCCCGTTCGCCCCAAAAAAAAAAAAACCCAAAAAATCCCGTTCGCCCCAAAAAAAAAACCCCCAAAAAATCCCGTTCGTCCCAAAAAAAAACCCCAAAAAATCCCGTTCGCCCCAAAAAAAAAACCCCAAAAAAATCCCGTTCGCACCAAAAAAAAAACCCCAAAAAATCCCGTTCGCCCCCAAAAAAAAAACCCCCAAAAAATCCCGTTCGTCCCAAAAAAAACCCCAAAAAATCCCGTTCGCCCCAAAAAAAAAAACCCCCAAAAAATCCCGTTCGCCCCAAAAAAAAAACCCCAAAAAATCCCGTTCGCCCCAAAAAAAAACCCCCAAAAAATCCCATTTGCCCCAAAAAAAACCCCCAAAAAATCCCGTTCGGCCCAAAAAAAAAACCCCCAAAAAATCTTGTTTGTCTCAAAATGAAGCACAACCCCAAAAAATCGCATTAGCCCCAAAAAGGAAAAAAACAACCCAAAAAATCCTGTTTGCCTCAAAAAAAAACAACCCCAAAAAATCCCGTTTGTCCCAAAAATAACCCCCAAAAAATCCCGTTCGCCCCAAAAAAAAAACCCCCAAAAAATCTTGTTTGTCTCAAAATGAAACACAACCCCAAAAAAATCCCGTTTGTCCCAAAAATGGCCCAAAATGGGCGCTGAAGTCGGGGCAGAAGTGGCGCTGCTGGAGGTACCAAATCCACCCTGAATCCACCCAAAATTCTCCCCAAACTCAGCCAAATCCACCCTGAATTCCACCCAAAATTCTCCCCTTAAATCGCCCAAATTCACCCCCGAAATCAGCCCGAAAATCCCAGTCCAGAGGCTCCCAAATCCCCCCAAATTTGCCCCAAATCCACCCCAAAATCCTCCCCAAACTCTCCCAAATTAACCCCCAAAAATCCCTTCTCAAAATCCCCCCAAATCCCCCGAAAATCCCAATCCCAAGGATCCCAAAACTCCCCAATTCTCCCCCAAATCCCCTCAAATTCCCAGTCCCAGAAAATCCCCAAAATCCCCCCAAATTCTGCCCCAAATTCCCCCCAAATTCCCCAATCCTGGGACTCCGAAACCTCCGGAATTCTGGAATTCCCATCCCAGACCATCCCAAAATCCCCCAAATCCCCCCCAAATTACCCCAAAATCCCCCCAAACCCTCCCAAAATCCCCCAAAATGACCCAAATCCCCCCCAAAATCCCCCCCAAAATCCCCCAAATCCCCCCAAAATTCCCCCCAAAATCCTCCCAAAATCCCCCCAAACCCACCCAAAATCCCCCACAATCCCCCCACAATCCCCCCAAAATCCCCCAAAATCCCCAAATCCCCCCAAAATCCCCCAAATCCCCCCCAAATCCGCAAAATCCCCCCCAAAATCCCCAAATCCCCCCAAAATCCCAAAATCCCCCCCAAAATCCCCTCCCCCCTCACCCAGGTGCTCCTCGTGCTCCTCCTCCTCCTCCTCCTCCCCCTCCCCGCGGTCGCCATGGCGACGGCCCCAGGGATGCTCGGCGTGGTTGCCATGGTTACCGCGGTGGTCGCCGTGCAGGTGCAGCCGGTTGCCATGGGAACCGTCCTCCAGGCCGTTCCCGGGCTTCCCGTCGCCGTGGCGACCGCGCTGGTTGCCATGGAGACCGGGCGGGTGGTTGCTAAGGAGGAGGCCGGTGTGGTTGCCATGGTAACCGCGGAAAAGGAGCCCGTGGGGCGAGGAGGGGGCGGCGGCCTTGGCGTGGTCACCGTGGTAACCGTGGGGATGGTTGCCGTGGAAACCGTGGGGGTGGTGGTTGCCATGGAGACCGTGGGGATGCTTCTCGTGGTGGTCACCGTGGTGGTTGCCATGGAGAGTGCCGTGGTTGCCATGGAGACTTTGGGGATGCTTCTCGTGGTCACCATGGAGACCATGGGGGCTGTGGTTGCCATGGAGACCGTGGGGATGCTTCTCGTGGTCGTCATGGAAACCATGGGGGTGGTGGTTGCCATGGAGAGCATCGTGGTTGCCATGGAGACCGTGGGGATGTTTCTCATGGTGGTCACCGTGGCGGTTGCCATGGAGATATTCGTGGTTGCCATGGAGACCGTGGAGATGCTTCTCGTGGTGGTCACCGTGGTGGTTGCCATGGAGACCATGAGGATTCTTCTCGTGGTGGTCGCCATGGAGACCGTGGGGGTCGTGGTTGCCATGGTGACCATGGGGATGCTTCTCGTGGTGGTCGCTGTGGTGGTTGCCATGGAGACCGTGGGGATGCTTCTCGTGCTGGTCACCATGGTGGTTGCCATGGAGATCATCATGGTTGCCATGGTGACCATGGGAATGCTTCTCGTGGTGGTCGCCGTGGTGGTTGCCATGGAGACCATCGTGGTCGCCATGGTGACCGTGGGGATGCTTCTCGTGGTCTCCATGGACACCGTGGGGATGCTGGTTGCCATGGAGACCGCCGTGGTCACCGTGGAGACCGTGGGGATGCTTCTCGTGGTGGTCGCCGTGGTGGTTGCCATGGAGACCGTCGTGGTGGTGGCCGTGGTGGTTGCCATGGAAACCGTGGTGATGCGTCTCCTGGTGGTCGCCATGGTGACCGTCGTGGTCGCCGTGGAGACCGTGGGGATGCTTCTCGTGGTGGTCGCCGTGGTGGTTGCCATGGAGATCGTGGTGGTCGCCGTGGTGGCCGTGGGGATGCTGGCGGTGGTCGCCGTGGTGCCGGCCGCCGGGGCGGTTGCCATGGTGACGGGAGGCGTTGCCGTGGAGACGCAGCTGCAGCTCCAGGGCCCCGATCTTCCTCTGCAGGGCCTCGCGCAGCCCCGAGGCGTTCCCGCTCTGGGGGGGGAGGGGAGCCCGAAGTGACCCCCGAGGGACCCCGGAGGGACCCCGGAGTGACCCCAGAGTGACCCCGGAGGGACCACCCCGAAAATGAGCCCAAAGTGACCCCGGAGGGACCCCCCAAAGTGACCCCAGAGTGACCCCGGAGTGACCCCGGAGTGACCCCAGAGTGACCCCGGAGTGACCCCAGAGGAACCCCCCAAAGTGACCCCAAAGTGACCCCGGAGTGACCCCAGAGTGACCCCAGAGAGACCCCGGAGTGACCACCCCGAAAACGAGCCCAAAGTGACCCCGGAGTGACCCCGGAGGGACCCCCCAAAGTGACCCCCCAAAGTGACCCCAGAGTGACCCTGGAGTGACCACCCCGAAAACGAGCCCAAGCTGAGGCAAAGTGACCCCAAAATGACCCCAAAATGACCCTAAAAGTGACCCCAAAGTGACCCCACAGTGACCCCAAAGTGACACCCCAAACACGAGCCTGAGCCGAAGCAAAGTGACCCCAAAATGACCCCAAAAGGACCCCAAAGTGACCCCAGAGAACCGCCCGAACACGAGCCCAAAGTGACCCCAGAGTGACCCCAGAGTGACCCCAAAGTGACCCCAAAGTGACCCTGGAGTGACCCCAGGAGGCCCCGCCCCTCCTCTTTAACCCCTCCCCCTCCCTCCAGCCCCTCCCCCTCCCGTTTAACCCTTTCCCCTCCCCCTCCCCCTCTGGCCCCTCCCCCCTCCCATTTAACCCTTCCCCCTCTGGCCCCTCCCCTCCCTCCTCTGGCCCCTCCCTCTCCTCTTTGGCCCCTCCCCCTCTGGCCCCTCCCTCTCCCTTTTTGGCCCCTCCCCCTCCCAATTAACCCTTTCCCCTCCCCCCCTCTGGCCCCTCCCCCTTTGGCCTCTCCCCGTTTGCCCCCTCCCCCGTCTGGCCCCTCCCCCTCCCTCTTGGCCCCTCCCCCTCCCGTTTAACCCTTTCCCCTCCCCCCTTTGGCCCCTCCCCCCCCATTTAACCCTTTCCCCTCAGGCCCCTCCCCCTCCCGTTTAACCCTTTCTGCTCCCCCCTTTGGCCCCTCTCCCTCCCATTTAACCCCTCCCCCTCCCATTTAACCCCTCCCCTTTGCCCCCTCCCCCTCCCCCGGCCCCTCCCCCTCACCTGCAGCTCCCGCAGCCGCTCCCGCAGCCCCTGCAGGGCCCTCAGGGACCCTTCGGCCTCCTCCTCCTCCTCCTGCCCCTCCCCCCCCTCCTCCTCCCGCCCCTCCCCCTCCTCCCGGCACCGCCCGGCCCCGCCCCCCCAGGCCCCGCCCCCTCCGGGGGCCACGCCCGGCCAGGCCACGCCCCCTTCGGCCGGGGGGGGGAGGGGCGTGCAGAGGAAGCGGAGGGGGGAGGGGCCGAGGGGGGAGGGGGGTGGGGGAGGGGCGGCGGCGGCCAGGAGGGTGAGGAGGGGGAGGAGGGGGAGGGGCCGGGGCATGGCGGGGCGCCTCGGTCGGTTGATTAATTGATTAATTAACTGATTAATGAGCAGCCGGGAATTAACGAGCGAGCGAGCGATCCAGCGAGGGTGGGGGAGGGGCGGCGTCCGGGCGGCTGCGGAGGGGGGGGGGGGGGAGAGGGGGGGGAGGGGTGAGCGAGGGCCCCTCCCCCACCTTTGTGACCCCCCCCCCCCCCACCCCTTTAATTCTCCCACCCCCTCCCCCCGCTCACCCGCAGCCCCTCCCCCACCCTCGGAATCCCCCTCCGCCCCTCCACCCACCCTCCGAATCCCCCTCTGCCCCCTCCCCCCACCCTCCGAATCCCCCTCTGCCCCCTCCCCCCCTCACCTTTCTCACCCCTCCCCCCCCCCTCCCCTGCAGCCCCTCCGCCCCTCCCCCACCCCCGGAATCCCCTCCCGCCCCTCCCCCACCCCCCTCTCCCCCCTCCCCCACCCCCTGTCCCCCCCTCCCGCCCCTCCCCCCTCACCTGTGTCGCCCCCTCCCCTCTCCCGCTCCGGCCGCCGGTGCCTCTTAATGGTTTTTACTGGGATTTACTGGGACGGGCGAGGGGGGAGGGGCGGGGGGGGATCAGGGCGGCTCAAGGGGGGGGGGAGGGGCTGGACGGGGGGGGAGGGGCCGGCGCTGCCCAGTCCGGACCAGTTTGGAGCTCCCACTTCAAACCAGTTTGGGGTTCCCAGTCCAGACCAGTTTGGGGGTTCTGGGCTCCCAGTCCGGACCAGTTTGGGGCTCCCAGTCCAGACCAGTTTGGGGGTTTGGGGCTCCCAGTCGAGACCAGTTCCCCCCTTCCAGTCCAAACCAGTGTAAACCAGTTCCTCCCAGTCCGAATCAACCCAAACCAGTTCAAACCAGTCCCTTCCAGTGTAAACCAGTCCCTTCCAATATAAACTTCTTCCTCCCAGTCCCAACCAACCCAAACCAGTATAAACCAGCCCAGACCACTCCAAACCAATATAAACCACTCCCTTGCAGCCCAAACCAGTTCGAACCAGTGCCTCCCAGTATAAACCAGGCCAAACCAGTCCAAACCAGTCCCTTGCAGCCCAAACCAGTTCAAACCAGTACCTCCCCATATAAAGCAGCGCAAACCAACCCAAACCAGTCCAAACCAGTATAAACCAGTCCGTCGCAGCCCAAACCAGCCCAAACCAGTCTCTCCCAGCCCAAACCAGTCCAAACCAGTATAAACCAGTCCATCGCAGCCCAAACCAACCCAAACCAGTCTCTCCCAGCCCAAACCAGTCCAAACCAGCCCAAACCAGTCCCTCCCAGCCCAAACCAGTCCCTCCCAACCGAAACCAGTCCGTCCCAGCCCAAACCAGTCCAAACCGACCCAAACCAGTTCAAACCAGTATAAACCAGTCACTCCCAACCCAAACCACTCCAAACCAGTCCGTCCCAGTCCAAACCAGTCCAAACCGGTCCAAACCGGTCCACACCAGTACAAACCACTCCGACTCCGCCCATTCCCAGTAAAATCCAGGAACCCTGGAATTCTTTAATGCCCCTCCCCCACCCCTCCCCCCTCCCTCCCAAACTCCGCCCCTCCCCCACCCCTCGAACCCCCCCCCTTTTTCCCACTCCCCCCTCCCCCCCCCCAAAATTTGGGGGGGTTTGGGGGAGGGGCCCGGGGTGGGGGAAGGGCCCGGGGTGGGGGAGGGGGCTCGGCCCCGCCCCTCCCCCTTCTGGCCTCAGTTCTCGACGGCGGCTGGGAAAGGAAAACCCCAAAATTCCCAAATTTCTCCTCGAAAATCCCCCTCCCCCCCCGCCCAAAATCCCCCAAATTTCTCCCCAAAATCCCAAATTTCTCCTCAGAAATCCCCCGCCCCAAAATTCCCCAAATTTCCCCCCAAAATCCCAAATTTGGACCCCAAAATTCCCCAAATTTCTCCTCAAATCTCCCCCCAAATCCCCAAATTTCCCCCAAATTTCCACCCCAGAGCCCCCCAAAATCCCCAAAATCCCCAAATTCCCCCCAAATCCACCCAGAATCCCCCTGGACCCCCCCCCAAAACCCTCAAATTCCCCTGAATTCCCCCCAAAAACCCCAAATCCCACCCAATGATCCGAGACCCCCCCAAACGCCCCAAAATCCACCGGAAGCGCCCCAAAATCAGCGCCCCCCCCCCAATTCAGCGCCCCCTCCCCAAATACCTCCCCTCAACCCACCCAAGCCATCAGGGGGCGCCAACGTCGCCGGCGCGGGGC